>NC_056750.1:479232694-479392694 GCF_019279795.1 Protopterus annectens
AAAGATGCTGAAATATTTTTAGAAAGCTAAATAAGCATCTGTTTATATTGTGCTGGTAACTGCAACAGCTTTGGCCTTTTCATCAGCTTCAAGTTCTGTGAAGTTAAAACGTATGCATGTTAACCCTGTGACATTGTTTACCAGATGAAATCCAAGTCAAATTAAAATAGTAATATGAGCAAACTTGCATGTGTGTCACACAAGAAACAGATGCAGTAAATTGTTTAATGGCATTTAACTGTAATGAGAAGAGCAACTGCAGTAGAAATTTGACATTCATGTAATGGGGTATGTGTAAGCTGGATATTAATTTATTCTCTGGTTTTAATAAATCTCAAAGAATTTGTTAGAAAATATATATATATATATATATATATATATATATATATATATATATTTTTATGCTGGAAAAACTTTTGGATTGTTGAAAATGAGCAGAGCTAATAAACATTTCTAGTAGTATTACATCCAACAATGTTTCTAGTAAAGTGATGGCTGCCAAACAAGGTACTGCACATGCTTTAAATGATAATATAAAGATGCTAATAAGCAGTTAGATTTAATTTTTATTTATGGCTCAGTCAATCTTAATGTTCAAAGCACAAACCCCATGTTGGGGCAACATCAAGAATGGAATGTTACACACACTCAGCAGGATGACTGAAGGATTATATTCATTTGAAAGAAAACTTCAGAAAATAAATCTCTAATTCGACAATTTATACTTGGCTGAATGTGCAAAACTACATACAGTTCCTACGTTTTCAATAATATTAATAATATAATATAATAATGTAAGTTTCCAAACAGAAGTAATGATCAAGATGTTGAGTTTAAAGATTTCACTGAAATCTTTGGTTTGGATTAGAACTTATTGAAAATTATTTAAATACAATTCTTCCACTATAGGACAGCTTTTTAAGAAAGTTGAATATTTAAATTGTGTTATTGAAAATGACTTGCTGTTTGAAGAGTACAAGCCAGTGTACGATAAGGTTTTTCCATGTGTAGACCGTAAATGTAAGACACTCAACCAGGAAAAATGAAACAGCAAACAATTCAAACAAGCCTGCAGAAGAATGTTAAGTCCACTCCAATGGTGTCAAATAAACATGTTTTTTAATGTGACTTAATAAAACTGTAAAAACAATAAAAACAATAATAACCACAAAGCGCTTTTCGTCCCACCAATGGTGAGACTTCTTCAAGTAAAGTCATTAATCAGTGTTAGAACATTTAAATACACCCGCATTCTGGGCTTGGCTCCAACAGCCAATGAAAGGAAGCTACCCCATACTCATTAACCTTTAGTTGGAAACCTGCTTAGTGGGTTAGCTCTATTTTAAACCCAAATACATTCATACTTAAGAGAAATCATACAAATAGTAAAAATACATTCTTGATTTCCCAATAAAGACTATCATACTAACATGCTTAAAAAGACTTAAAATCCCTAAAAATTCCATGCTGTTAAATTTAAATGTATGTGTGTCAATATATTGCATTATGTTACAATATGTATATATATTTTTATGGGCATACATATTTGTATTCAATGTCACAGTAAAATAAATTTGTCAGACCTTCTACTCTATTAAAAGTTTATATGATAGCATTATTGTAACCACATATAGTAGATCTGTTTTTTTTAACAGCCCTAATGCATACAAATGCAGTAAAATACTTGTAAAATAAATTAGATTGCACAACCATAAATTCCAAATATTAGATTTGCATTCCCTCCAATAATCCCCCTGAATCAAGTGAGGGTTCTCAGTTAATGCCCAAGTAGTACCCTTACATGTGAGAGAATACGATTTTGGTAGCCGCCCATAATCAATTGTAGTCTACCCTTGTGCTTACTCATATTTAGTACCTCAAAAGGTTTTTCAATTTTAATATGCATGTGATTGAGTAAATCGTATTTAATCCAGGGTAAACACAAGCTTTAGTCCTGAGTTACCAAATCAGTTGTAACCTTTCCAAATATAGGGATTCTGGGCCCCCTCTCCCATCTGCGATGACACTGTCTATTGCCTTAAACTTAAAAGTGTGGTCCAGTTGCTCTTGTCTGTCTACTCAGGGCATTCTCCAAGTTCCCCTTCTTTATTTGGTACAGGTGTTCATAGACTCTTTCTCTAAACTTCCTGTTAGTCTTTCCTATGTAGAATGGCGATCATTGCTGGCATTGAGCTACATACACTACAGCTTTGGACTGACAGTTTAGCTTATGTTTGATCTTGTAATCCCTGTCCCTGATGATAAAAGATGACCCAGTTGTCATATATGAGTAATAATGGTACATGTTGTATTTAGACATGCCATTCCTATTCACATACTTGGGTATTACATTTTTAGATTCCAAGATGTTTTTCAAATTTTGACCTTGTTTAAAGACTAATCTGGGTGGGCCTTGAAATTCTGTACCTCATAGTTGGATCATTTCTGATCACATCCCAATTCTTGTTAATGATGGCCATGATCTCATAGGCGTTTATACTAAAATGTGTAATCAGGCTACCCTGACCAAAGTTATTCATACCTGAATCAGTATTCAGTTCTGTCACCATGTTTACCAGTATGTTTTTCCCATCTAATATTGGTTTATAAAAACCCTTTGCTCTCTTAACCTGGACTTCTTCCAATAATTGATTCAATAAGTAGTTGGGATAACCCCTGCTAGAAAACATTCCTTTTAGTTTTTACATTCGGTGACAGTCATCATCCTTTGTTACCATCCGTGCTGCCCTTACTAGTTGTCCCTTTACCACAGATCTCTTTGGGTGAAGGGGATGATAACTACTAAAATGTAAGAATGTATTTGAATACATTTCTTTTCTATAAATAGTTGCTGAATAGCATCTGTTTGTCTAGTCTTTACTTCAATTACATCCAGGTATGCTATATTGTCTCTCCCAAAATTGAAAGTAAAAGATAGAAAATGTGTAGTGTTATTGAAGTATGTTACTAATTCATCAGCTTGAGTTTCATCCCCTTCGATTAACATAAAGTTATCATCCAAGATGCAGGTGTAGAAATGGATCTGGAAGGGTAATCTGCCCTAGTTTCTTAACATACTCTTCTTCCCAGTAGGCCATCACGAGGTTTGCTAGACTGGCCCCACAAGGGGAGCCCTTTGCTACCCCTATTTTCTGGAGATATAATTTATCATTAAACATAATACAATTGTATGATAAGATAATGTCTAATAGTTCCTCAATGAGTGCAATTTCTTCTGCTGGTGCCCGTTTTTTCATAGTATACTACTGACCCATTCTACCTCTTGGTGGGGGGTTGATGAATACAAATCCTTGACATCTACTGTCAGGAAGTTCAAATCTTTGTTAAATTCCATTTTATTAATGTTAGACAGAAAACTCAAGAGTCCTTGCATATTTGCCCCTCTTCCTTAACATAATTCTTTAATAGATGATCCACAAATTTAGCACAGGAATATGTGATGCTATTCCTGTCATCCACTAGGGGTCTCATAGATGGTGATACAGGCTCTTGTGTATTTTGGGAATTCCAAAAAGTACAGGGATTTTTGGTGCTGGCATATTTAAATAGATAAATTGGTCCAAATCTATTTTCCCCTCAATTAACATGTTATTCGATAACACTTGTATCATCCTGTAAGCTGCATTAAGTTCATTCCTTGAAACTTCAGTGTACACATTACTCTCCAAAATCTTAGACATTTTAGTTACATAATCTACGTGATTCATAATCACTAACCTACCCTCTTTGTTGGGTTGAATTACCCTGACAGAGGCTTGTTTGAATAAGGTCAATGCTTCTTTTTCTGTTCTGGTAATATTACTTAGTTCACCATATAAGCACTTGCTGCTGCTGAGAAAATTAATTATGTCTAACTCACAAATCTGTTCATACAGTGCTAGTGTGGGGTGTAATGGAGGGTGTAAGTACTGGCAATATGCAGTATATTCAACAGTTGATTATTATGACCCAATAACACTGCCAAATTTAATTTCCTCACAAATAATTTTAAATCTAGGAGTGTATTGGACAAGTCTGCTCTACAAATTGGTACAAAGATATGCCCCTTAGCTAATAAATTGACTAACATTAAATCAATGGTCAAGCCAGAAAAATTAGACACTTTGAAATCCTTTTCCTTATTATAATAATCCACAAGTACAAGAGTCACTTAATGCAGGATTACTTAAGGGTTCCAGTTGTTCTTGCTGTTGTGATAAGTCGTGGTAGTCCATTGCCTCAAGTTGTAGGCTGAGGCTGATTGCCAAAGATTTTGAAACTCTTCCACTGTAAAGTTATCTATGTTCGGTTGTTCGCTGCTTAAATTGTTCAGCCCCCTTCCTTGCTGTACTCTGTCTGTGCCTTTATTCCCTGTTTTAGAACCCTCGTACCTCTGCTGGAAGCTGCCATTCTCCTGCCGTTCTTTTCTATAGTTGTCACTTCCTTGTCTAGTTGGATTGTCTATAGGCCCTCCCCTAGATCCATTTGGCCAATCAGTGACCCGGTTTGCAATGGTGCCGGTTTTGGATAGGCAGAGCCCATCTCGTAGGCATGTTTGTCCCTGTTAAGCTTCTTCAGCTTAACGTTCTTTAGTTTGACTGTGTTGGTCTATACTAATGAAAGACCTTTCATAGTCGAATTTATACCTGTGTAACATGCAGTATATTGACACATATATATATATTTAAATTTAATGGCATGGAATTTTTAGGTGTTTTAAGTCCTAAGCCTTTTTAAGCACATTTTAGTATGATGGTCTTTATTGGGAAGCCAGAAATGTATTTTTACTATTTGTATGATTTCACTTAAGTATGAATGTATTTGGGTTTAAAATAGAGCTAACCCTCTAAGCAGGTTTCTAACTATAGGTTAATGAGTAAGGGGTAGCTTCCTTTCATTGGCTGTTGGAGCTAAGCCCAGAATGTGGAGTGTATTTAAATGTTCTAACATTGATTAATGATTTTACCTGAAGAAGTCTTACCATTGGTGGGATGAAAAGCACTTTGTGGTTATTATTGTTATTGTTTTTACAGAATATTCGCGTATTAACGACGCAAAGCAGCGTTGCGGCGCTCGCCCCGCTCTGGAAATTTTTCAAGTCGGAGTTTCCGCACCCATGTCGCTATCAGTAAAGCCTGCCAGAATATTTCAGCAGAAGCTTGCCTCCTTGCCGTCAGCGCCGGATGGCGGCGCGAATAACTGTATTTTGTGGGAAACAGACCACGCACAGAGATTACTTCATACCTGTATTCCCGGCTTTTCTTTTGAGCACGAGTTTGTTGGTGTCAGAAAAAGTGAAGGGTTCACGTTCTGCACTATTAAGCCGGTTAGATTGTGCCAGGTTGCCTCTCGGAAGCGCACGAGGAAGGACTGCCGCCGGATGCTCCTCTCAGCCGCTTTCTCGGGTTAGCGCCAAGACAGCAGCCAAACCCAGGCAGGAAGAAGCCGTCCGCACCGGTAAGATTTCTTTAGGAGTTTTTTCGCCAGAACCGGTAATGGGGAGGCTTCTCTGGAGTCCCAGGGAGACTGAGACCTGGCAGGATGTTCTTTCTCAGAGGCAGGTCAGGCTGAAGGGGCTTCAGGTTACTATTGTACTCCTCCCTTCCTAGGGTTTTGCAGGAGGGCCTGCTCGCTGCTCTCCCAGAGGCAGGCCAGGTTTAGCTCTGTTGGTGTCAATTCTATTCTTCATGGACTTGTGTCCACTTTCCTACGCTAAAAATGGCAAATACTGAAATCATGATGCAGAGGTTCTTTGCCCCTCCCGATCAGAGGCCTAGGGTGGAAACCAGAGTTGGGGAGTTTTGAGCAGGCCAGATGTTTTGTAGAGTCTTCTCGGGTTGAGCGAATCTGCAGGAGTACTCTCCTTATTCTGATTCTGACGCAGATGTGATCTCTCGACTCCTTCTGCTCTCCTCCAGTTGATTCCTCTTTTCAATTCTCTCATTCCATGAGGGAACATTTTAAGTGGGATTCTCAGGACTTCGATTCCGCGGAAGAGGCTTAGGAGGCTTTGCTTTTTACCCCAGAGGGAACCTTTGGCTATACCACCTGTTCTGATGTTAAAGACGCTGCAGAGTTTCACTGCTGTTTCTTGCCTCCTGCTCCTGTTAATACCCATAGGTATTAAGAAGTTGGAAGATGTTTTCATGTCATTCCACTAAGTCCTAGGGGCTGACCAGGAAACTGTTAGTCAGGGACCACAGGGGTGTCAAGGCTAGGCTTGTAACAATCCAGTTCCTCCAGATAAAAGAGAGGCCGTGAGCTTTGGATAGATGGGGGAAAGAAAGCCCATACCTCTTCCACCTTAGCTCCAGTTCCTCCAGAACCGCCAGTTTTACATGTTGAAATATCAAACTATCTTCTTTCTCAACTGGAAGTTCCGGCGTGACTGAGGGCTTTGTACTGAGTGTAAGGAATTACAAGATTTGGTAACTGTCTTGAACAGGTGGGTAAGCATTACTCTTACAATGTGGTTTTGATGCTGTAGTGGCCAGAATTCTTTGATTTGGTCAGTTCTTCGCAACAGGTGGGTAAGGATCAGAATTTATCTGACCATGTTTGCCAGTACAGGCCCGGCTCCTTTACAGTCTGATGTGTTGTTTGGTACACCTGTGGAGTCAGTTTTGCCAAAATGAAGACAAGGCTAAGTCTATGCAGACTGTTTTGGATTTCTTTTGCCCAGCCCGGGTTTAGTAGTAGGAACAACGCTGGGCGGGTGGACGCACTTCTTATGACCGCCATCTAGGGGTAGATTTAGACGGTAGCAAAGAGCTCAGAGCTCCTTCAGACCTAGAACAGTGGTGCTCTCCTGCACAATCTTCAGGATGGGGCAGGGCCAGGTGGGTAGATTTAAACAGGAGGGCAGGATCACCAGCTCCTTCAGAGATCCTTCTTGCCAATAAAGCACCTTTCTTGGGAGTGGAACCTTGCCACTCTTCAAGGAAAATTGAGTTTGATCCTCCAAGACAGATGGGTATTGATATCACCGGTTACAGGTTTTATTTCTATACCTTTGCCCCAAGCGAAATGCCGGACGCTCCTCCTCAGCAAAGACTAGAGGCTTTTTATTCCATTTCCTTCCTAGTACCAAAAGAACATACAACCGGCTCCTCTGCTGTAGCGGGCCTAGGGATTTCACCTCAGCCTGTTCCTAGTAACCAAAGAAGGGGGAACACGTGGAGACCAATTTTGGATTTATCTATCCTCAAACACTTATCTGGACTTTCCCAAGTTCAAATGTTGGACGCTACAAATAGTTTTTTACCCTGCTGGGCAAAGATCACTGGATACACTCTGATCCTCAAGGAGGTTTACCTTCATGTTCCTATCAGGCTGTTGCTCTGCCAATCTGCGCTTGCTGGGACTTCAATATCAGTTCTCTGCATACCTTCATGCTTATCTACTGCTACCAGAGGAAGCATCTATCCTTCTTTGTCTAAAGTGATAGCTTTCTTCAGGCTAAGAGGAATTCTTTGCTATCTTATTTGACGACGGTTCGATTTGTAAGGTTCTGAAAGGGATCTAACTTCTTCATCATTTGCAATATGTGATAGCAGTGCAAGGAGCGCCTGGGGTATTCTGCAGAACTAAATAAAAGTCCAGTCTAGCATCCCCTCAGGATGTGTGCTTTTGGGTGACTGAATACAGCACTTCTATGGCCTTTGACCCCGACAAACAAAGAATCTTTCTCTACTTCCATCAATTGTCTCTTATCAGTCCAGGCTGACTGCAATCCCAGTCCTTCAAGCCTTGGGGTTCATGGCATTCAGGGACTTGGTCAATCCCAATGCCAAGACTGCCAAGACTGGGAAGCTGCTATAATGGTATCTCAAAATGTGCTGGACAGCATCTCGCTATGGAATACCTGTCATTCAGATAACAATACCTTGCATTCAAAAGGAATTTTTGTGCAGGCCTTTTGTGGAAACGTCACCCCAAACAAGGGATCCCCGGTGACCCGCCAGAGGCGAAGTCAGATTCTAACGACAGATGCCCTCAGACAAAGCTTGGGAGCTCACTCAATGGAAAGTGGGTAAGGCACACGCGGCCTGCTGTAGACTTCCAACATCTACATATCAACTTAGCGAGATGTGGGCAGTCCAATTTGCATTAATAGCTTTCAAGGATTTACTTTCCAGGGCAGGTTGATTCTAACAGACAACACACAATTCATGTGGTGGCCATCAACAAGTTGTGGGGAACACATTCTTATCCCTATGCAGACAAGCAATTACAAGTGTGGGACACTGCTCTGTTTACAGCTAAATCTTCAGGCAAGGTTTCCGCCGGAGCACAGAACTTTACAGCAGATGTGTTGAGCAGGTACCATTTCAGGCACTGAGTGTGTTATGATCCTCATGTATTTCAGAAATTGACAGTGTTAAGGGGTTACTCCCAGACATAGATCTGTTCGCTTCTCCTCATAAACCACCAGCTGCCAAAGTTTTGCACAAAAGGTTTCATCCCACAGCTTGAAAGGGATGCTCTTCATTCAATTGGAACAATTGCACAAAAGGTGCTCTTCCACCTCTGCCAAGTGGATGCTCTTACTCCAATTGGTCAGACTTCACAAGCCAAAGATTCCTTTCCACCTTCCAGATTGGCCTCACAGCACTGGCAAACTCAAGACTGGTGAAGTCTGATACCGGAGCCCTCCATGGTGGTCTTTGCCTTTGATTCCACACCTGCTGTCCTTTCAGGAGCAACAGCTCATTTACTCAATGTCAAACTTCACTCTTCACTTCAATAATCTGTATATTCTTGGTTTTAAACCCTTCTGGAGGGTCTCAGCTTCCACACAGCAGCCTTGAATGTTATTTTGGAGGCCAGAAGGCCTAGTTTTTGGAGTTTGTACGCGAGATAAATGGAAGAGATTTTTATTTTGGAGTAAGGCAAAGGAATTTGAGAAAGTGTAGCCTAATAAAAGGTGGCTCTTTCAATATCTTACTGAGTTACTGGACAAAGGTTTGTCCTTCTCTTCTATTAAGGTTCATGCTGCATCTTTTCTCATTACTGACTGTGACCCACCATTGTTTCTCCATCCCTTATGCTAAGCAATTCCTTACTATGACAGCATCACAAGCCATTGTTTGAGCTCCTACTCCTGCTTGGGATCCTCAATTTCTTTGTGTTGGAGAAACTCACCTCTACAACCTTTTGAGCCTGCAGCTACTGCCGAGTTTTGTGGAGACACATGTCTGCCTTTTGAGTTGTTGGCTAATACTCCCGCGAAAGGGCTACTGAATTACAGGCCCATGGTAAAGTTGAGCCTTTCTTAATTTTCCATGTAAGGATCTTATATCTTTATCGTACTAATCCCTTCCTTTATGCCTAAAAGTGGCTTTTACCTACTTTTAAACCAAACTGTTCATTTGCCTACTTTAAGTGGCTTTTAAAACTTTAAAGGGAATTTGCCTTGCACACTTTTGGATACACAGGCAGTTATGCTATTTTTTTGAGTTACAGAACCAAAGTTATCAGGCAGTCTCCGTGTTATTGGTTTTGCCTTGGTCAGCAGGGCTCAAGCCCAGTCATTTCAAACTATTGGGTTCTGGATTGGGTTTTGTATTGTTTCTATTTATTCCCATCATGGTAGGCCATTCCATTTGGGATCAGGCCTCTAGAGGCTCATTAGGGCTACTGCCACTTCTAATACAAGCTTTTTAAGGGGTGGCACAGCAAGATACTCTTTGGAGGCAGCTACTTGGAGTTCAGTGCATACCTCTCTAAGCATTACCACCTCTTACTTTACTCTAAATTTGTAGCTGGTTTTGCTAATCGCAATTTAGCAGCTTTTAATTAGCAGTCCCTCGCTTTATAGTTATAGTTGCTCCTTATCTCTGCTTTGGGATTCTACCCAAGTGTAAGGACTGCATACCGTGAGAGAGTGAACATAGTACAAGTTTTGTACCTATTGTAAAATGTAGATGTTCACATCCACATAGATCCAGTCCATCCTTACCCCTTCCCTAATCCCAGTTAGAGGCGGTTGTGTGGTTTATTGTGCTATTTGGGATATTGTATATATTGTATTATTATTAGTACCAGGGTGGTTGGTTAGTTTGGCTTTCGTTTTTGGTTTTGACCTTTTTTGGTCTCTTCTTTGACATTAGGGTCAAGAAAGACTGAGGATGTTACCATCGGTCATAAGATTTGTACCCTTGACGCCCTGATGCCCTGATGTTTATATATTGACCGGACAGCCAGCCTAATATTTTGATACCGGGTCGACGACCGACAGCAGACTACCCAAGCGTAAGGGACTGCAGCAATGTGGGATCTTCGAACATTCATATTTATGGTGGTACAAACAAAACTGTACTTTTTAAGTCACTTTAAAGTACATGTTTATTTGACACCATTGGAGTGGACTTCACATTCTTCTATAGGCGTCTTTGAATTTTTGCTGTTTCACTTTTCCTGGCTGAGTGTTTTATCCTTATGACCTCCAAAGACCCTGTAAGTTCACCCATCATGCTGACACAAAATAACATTACTCCTATAAGGAGTGTAAGGTTGCTACTGAGTCAGTGAGTGGAGGACATTGCATAAAGACTAGACTCTGTCGTGAAGGCTACCCCAACTCCACAGTTTCCTAACCCTTCTTGTACTTCTCAGCAGCATTTTGACCAAAATCTGGGCCAGAGTGACAGAGGGGGTAACATAACTGAGGACGGAAACCGGACTGCAAATCATACAGTATTAAATATGGAACTGGAGGAACAACCTAGGTTGCTGGAACACCTGTTAATCAATGAACTTGCTTCTACAAGTCAGGAGGTACCCTCGGGGCTTATTGGGGCTCCATCATTGAATACATGGCGCTGAGAGCCTTTGTCTATTCAAACACCAACTGTAAGTACAGGAATGGAGCAACTGGCTAGAGGGGATGCTGATATTTCATATCTGCTGAAACAGTTTGATCAGAGACTGTTAAAATACAAGAAGCTACAGTTGGAAATTGCATACTTCAATGAATGTATGAGTGAGAACATAACACCGAAGGGGTTGAGTGTGTGGCACTTCCCTACGGGACTTGTGGAAGGATCGGAGTTCCATAAAGATTTACTGATGCTTTTTGATAGACACGGCCATGAATTGCTGGAAGTTGTGTAAACACTAGCAACAATTTGCGGACAAACTAATAGAGGAAGCTACAGTGTTGGACAATAAAATAAAAGAAAATGTAGATTTTCACAGGTATAAATTTGACTATGAAAGACATGGAATTTTTGGGGATTTTAAGTCTTTTTAAGCCTTTTTAAGCACGTTAGTAGAATAGTCTTTATTGGGAAGACAGGAATGTATTTTTACTATTAGTATGATTTCTCATAAGTATGAATGTGTTTGGGTTTAAAATAAGAGCTAACCCACTAAGCAGGTTTCTAACTATAGGTTAATGAGTAAGGGGTAGCTTCCTTTATTAGCTGTTGGAGCTAAGCCCAGAATGTGGAGTGTATTTAAATGCTCTAACATTGATTAATGATTTTGTCTGAAGAAGTCTCACCATCAGTGGGATGAAAAATGCTTTGTGGTTATTATTGTTATTGTTTTTACAGTTTTATTAAGTCACATTAAAGTACGTGTTTATTTGACACCATTGGAGTGGACTTCACATTCTTCTGCAGGCATGTTTGAATTGTAGACTGTAAATGTAAATATAATATTGACAGAAAAAGTAGGCAAATAGAAAGATACTGAAATCAATATAGGGAAAATAAGGTATAACTATACAAAACACACAGCACATTTTGAAAATTTTATAACACATCAACAAGTAGTAGACATATTTAATAAAGAATATTTCTTCCTTCACTCACGACAATAGCATTGAAAAGGATTTTCCAGAACTGAAGAGATCCATGTTCCTTTCTTTCAAATCATGACGTTCAACTATCTGAATATCTAATGACTATTTTGTTTAAATAACTGCATTTATTTTGAGGGTGAACTTTTCAAGCAGATGAAAGGGGTAGCCATGGGAGTGGTCTGTGCCCCTATGTATACTAATTGTGCCATTCTTGTATGGGGAAAAATCCCATGTGTTCAACTCGATTGATTTCAAGCACTGTAGATTGTACCTTTGGTACCTTGACAACATTTTTATAATACGGCAGGCCTACAGAAGCCTTTGATCATTTTGAGCAATATTCGAATGAGTCTACTTAAAATTTATATGGAATTTTAATAAACACACCATGAACTACCTTGAAACTATGATTAGCTCTCATGCATTTGTTTTTAAATCTTGAATTTATAGAAAACCAACATTTTAGTAACTCATATATGCACATCATTTTTTTTTTTACCCAATTGGAGATGCGAGAAATCTTGTTAAAGGACAATACATTCAGATAGCCTGTATGACTTCAGCTAGGGAAGATATTTCCAAAGAATTTATAACATTAGAAGACATGCTAATACAGAGAGGGAACTCACTTAGTTTCATACATAACCTTAGTAACTCCATCCTACAAGAATGGGGTACTAAATATAAACCATTACTGGATGTAAGTACTTTACTGGTGCGGATAGTTTGGGCACAAATAATTGTATCCCCAAATTTGTCACACTATTTAATAGAGTCCTGGTGATTGAATTTAACAAATATGCATACAAAATTGAGGACATCATAAACAAAAACTGGAACATCATTAGTTCCTGTACACTGTTCACTAATATTTTAGGAAAAGAACCACTCTTTGTATTTAAAATGGCTGCTAATTTCAAACTAGTTTTGGAGCGTAATGTCACACACCAAGTAGGCATAACAGCCAAGATGGGTACAACAAGGTATGGAATATGTAAGCAATGTTCATATCTATTAGGGGAGAAACAACTGACCTTTAACAATGGGTTCAATAGTAGAATTAATCTGATTAGAGGTAACTATAAAACCTCAGGGATCAAGGGCGCCTGCACTTGCACCCCCCTCCCCCAATATTGGCTGCAGGTAACTCCTATTGATGCCTCTATCTGTCAACTTTTACTTGTTTAAAACCATGCTATGTACAAGGTTTTAAGATATTTCATCATAAAGCTTACACAATAGCAAACTCAACTGCATTAATATTTGACCTCTGGCTAGTGCAGGTAAATAGGTATTAACTCTTGTTTTTTATGATATTAATTTATATAGACATAATTGTCACATTTTTCTAAGTATCTCAACAACCATGTAACACAGACAGAACTCCTTAGCCTCACATGAAAGCTATCTTCTAGATGAATAAAATGTTTGATAGTATGTGTGTAACTTGAGCTGTTGCTGAGATGTTGTAAGTTGTTTACAAAATATTACAAATGTAATAGTTACTGTGTTTACTGTGACTCTTAAAATTTGTTTTAAGACCTAGTACCTAAAGAATACTACCACTATAAAATAGTTTGTGCTGAAGAGTTTGCCGTTCATACTTCTTTCATAATCCTTAAGGTTCCAGAGATATGAGCATTTGTTTGAAATGTGGGGACATAATTTGATTCTGGGAAAAGGCTTAGGCTCTGCCCTTTGGAAGTTACAGTGCAAACTTCCTGAGCTCCATTGGAGTGAATGAGTTAAGTGCGTTCTTTAAGAATCCTCTTCGTGTCCAGTCACACAAGACAATTCTGCATCTGAGCGGCCGATGGTTTACGTCTTCGTCTTCAGCACCCATGCAGAATTTGAATTCCAGAAGACATTTGTTCTACAGATGAATGTACAACTGAGAGGTGTGTGTGTGTGTGTGTGTGTGTGTGTGTGTGTGTGTGTGTGTGTGTGTGTGTAAGAAATAGGTAGGGGTCTGTGGATGTAAAAGTACAGTGGATATAAAAAGTTTACACACCCCTGTTAAAATGCCAGGTTTTTGTGATATAAAAAAATGAGACCACAATAAATCATTTCAAAACTTTTCCCACCTTTAATGTGACCTGTAACCTGTAAAATTCAATTGAAAAACAAATCTGTTAAGGGAAAAATATAAAAAATAAAAAGCATAGACTAATCTGGTTGCATAAGTGTGCAGACCCTTAAACTAATACTTTGTTAAAGCACCTTTTTGATTTAATTACAGCAGTCTTCTTGGGTAGGAGTCTAGCAGCATGGCACATCTTGACTTAGCAATATTTGCCTACTCTTCCTTGCAAAACACTAAAAATCTGTCACATAGTGAGGGCATCTCTTGTACACAGCCGTCTTCAGGTCACCCCACATATTTTCTATTGGATTTAGGTCTGGGCTCTGGCTGGGCCATTCCAAAACTTTAATTTTCTTCTGGTGAAACCATTCTTTTGTTGATTTGGATTTATGCTTGGGGTCATTGTTGTGTTGAAAGGTGAAATTCCTCTTCATCTTCAGCTTTCTAGCAGATGCCTGAAGGTTTTGGGCCAAATGTGACTGGTATTTGGAACTGTTCATAATTTCCTCCACCTTGACTAAAGTCCCAGTTCCAGCTGAAGAAAAGCAACTTCAAAGCATGATACTGCCACCACCATGCTTCATCATGGGGATGGTGTTCTTTTCGTGATGCGAAGTGTAGTTTTTGCACCAAATGTACCTTTTGGAATTGCGGCCAGAAAGTTCAGCATTGGTCTTATCAGACCATAACACATTTTCCCACATGCTTTTGGGAGACTTGATGCATTGTGTTGTAAATTTTAGCTGAGTCTGGATGTTTTTCTGTGTAAGAAAAGGCTTCCGTCTTGCAACACTACCCCATATCCCAGACATATGGAGAATACAGGAGATTGTTGTCACATGTAGTACACAACTAGTAGTTGCCAGAAATTCCTGCAGCTCCTTCAATGTTGCTGTAGGTCTCTTGGCAGCCTCCCTGACCAATTTTTGTCTTGTCTTTTTATCAGTTTTGGAGGGACTTCCAGTTCTTTGCAACATCACTGTTTTCCCATATTTTCTCCACTTTTTGATGACTGTCTTCACTGTGCTCCATGGTATATCCAATGCTGTGAAAATTGTTTTGTACCCTTCTCCTGACTGATACCTTTCAACAATGAGATTCCTTTGATTCTTTGTAAGCTCTTTGTGAACCATGGCTTTTGCTGTAGTGGGGAACTGAGTAAATGTCAGGAATATTCTACTAGGACAGCTGAACTTTATTTGGGGTTGATCAGAGTCTCTCTAATTGATGGCAGGTGTGTACCCAAGAAGACTGAATGCTGTAATTAAATCAAAAGGTGCTTCAACAAAGTATTAGTTTAAGGGTGTGAACAATTATACAACCAGCTTATTGTACATTTTTTATTTTTTATATTTTTTCCTCTAAGAGATTTGTTTGTTTTTCAAATTTTTTATATTACAAAAACGTGGCATTTTAACAGGGTTGTGTAAGCTTTTTACATTTACTCTAGGTAGGTAGATAGGTAGGGCTGTGTATGGGTGTATGTAAGAAGTAGGTAGGTATAGGTATAGGTGAGGTGTGCGTGTGTGTAAGTGGTAGGAAGGGGTGTGTGTATGTAAGAGGGAGGTAGGGGTGTGTGTGTGTGTCTAAGTAAGAGGGGGGTGGGAGTATGTGTAAGAGGAGGGGTTCATACCTCTCAATTATCCAGATTTTTGCCTCATTTTTGGTTTATCATAAATGTCTGATATTATTTTCTGACTTCAGTACTCAGAAAAACACAATTTTGAGTTTGACTTCATATCCTCTGAAAATACATAGTAATGCAAACCTCGTTGTTCTAATCACTTTCTAAGGAGGTAGGGGAAGTATGTGTGTGCCATACCTCTCAAGTGTACAGATTTTCACAGAATGCCCAGACTTTTGCCCTGTATTTTTAGTCTGTTCCTCATAATTCTGTGTATTTTTATTTGACAAATCACTGGGATGAGATGAGGATTAACATTAGTAAATAATGACATGCATTAGAGTTTTAGACTTCATATCCTTCAGAAAATGCATTCAACACAAATCCTGTTCTAGCAACATTCTAAACATGTCTATAGTTTTGGGCCTTTGTCACCAATATTATAACAGGCTTTCTCCAGAATCTTTTGCTAAGAGATTGAGAGGTGTGTGTGTGTGTGTGTGTGTGTGTGTGTGTGTGTGTGTGTGTGTGTGTGTGTGTGTGTGTGTGTGTGTGTGTGTGTGTGTGTGTGTGTGTGTGTAAGGAGGTAGCATACCTCTCAGCTGTCCAGGTTTTTACAGAATGTCCAGATTTATGCCCTCTATTCCTACTAAAAGGATTGAAGTTGCTAAATAATGAAGATACTTGAGTTGTAGACATATCCTTTAGAAAAATGCATAGTGTAACAAATCCTGTTCTAGCAATTTTCTAAGTTCACGAGAGTAATATTTATAATCTGTCCTTATTTATTTTAGGCTTTGTCCAGATTTCTTGCAAGAGAGAGTGAAATGCCCTAGTTAGAGTTAGCCGATGGAATTTATTTTCAAGTGCATTTTCAAGGAATTGTGAGCTTCAAGGTAAGAGAAGTTTTTTGTGCTGCTCATGCTAAGTCTACTTAAAATGTGTAACTGTTGTGTTTAGCAAATGGTATCACTATTGTGGTATAGAATTTTAAAGCAGTGCTAATAGCACAGCAGGTAGCATCCTTGCATCTTGATATAGAGGGCTGTAGGTTCTACTCCCACAGCATGTAGATTTGTATTTTAAGGGGGTGGTGTGCTGCAATCCTGAGTATGTACTCCTCTGGATGAGATGCCTAGTAACTATGGACCTGTTTTTCAGCTTGCCCCCCCCCCCCATTCCCTATTGCAATATACCAGTTTATCATTTTTTTTTAATGTAACATAGGCAATTTATTCTTTAAGGGCAGCAAGCACTGAATTTGTAGATGAAATACTGAAATATAAAGTTGTTTTCTAGGAATAACCTCTTTATTAGTTTCAGATTTCTTTTATGTGGAATTATTTAGATGACTTTTACTTCTGCAGAGATTGTGCATATTGACTGATATTGGTGGATTGTAATGATAGATATTTGACCTATTATGGTTGAAATGTTCTGAATTGGGCAGTTTGGAATTATTGGTTAATATGTTTTGTTTCATTGCTTACTGGAAAAAAGTTCAAAACTTTAAATTTAAAACACACTCTAACAAGTGATGTTATATTATACAAGGAAATATAATTCAATTATGTATTATAATTAATACAGTCAGGAAGGTGAATCAATTATGTATTATAATTAATACAGTCAGGAAGGTGAATCAAATAACTTTTGATTGGTCTTAAAATGTGTGCAAGGGTCCTATGATTTGAAAACAGCCCAAAGGTAAACTTAACCCGTCACTGGCCAGATGCATTTTCTTTGAATGTGGGTTTCAATGCTGTTTCAGTGAATGTAAGTTTGAATGGTAGAGAAGTTTTAATGCTAAGTCTGTTTTTATTGTAAGACTATTGCTTTGTTTAGCAAATGTCTATCAGTGTTTGTGCTATAAAATTTGAAATAAAAGTTGTAAATTAAGTCCAAATATCTGTAATCATTGAATAAATAAAGCATAAAACAGTATGCACACTGAAAGCTTTTAACAATGTTTATGGCAACTAGGGAGAAATAGCCAAGTAATGGGATACGAGAATGGCTGTGTGTGTGGGGGGGTTCTGGGTTTGCACCCCACTGCCAAAAATCCTGTGGGGTCCCCTGTTAGAGATGTATATAGCAGTATGTATAGGCTGTGTAAGTCTCTCTGTGTGGGAAATACTGAATGTGCATTAGAAGGATTTGTATCTATACGACATTAAAGAAAATATTAATGCACTGTTTAAGCATTCTGTTATTTACACAGGTTCATGTAAATATAAATTTGGCATCCTGGATAAAATTTCAGTTGATCCTAGAAGTAGTGACTGGGAAAGAACTAGAATTTGAAGAACTTGTTTGGTTATTTTGATTAAATGCCATTAACTCACCTGGTTTAAATGAAATTATTTCAATAAATTCAATACTAAAATTACGATCTACAAGTCTCTAAAGATATTAATCTGTTTCTAAAATTGTAAATATGGTGTAACACAGATTTTTACATGCATTTACAACTTATTAATATTATACTAATAGACATTAGATTAGTAGAACAAGTACACATATTGATGGTAAATGTAAATTATTTGCTTTTTCTTTGTGTAAAGTTTGGTATACCACTTTAAGGCATACCTTTTTACAAGGAAATTATGTATGTATTAGATTCTGATGAAGTTGTGGTTCAGTAATGAAAGCACTAAATCTTTTTAAATAAACTACCTGCATTATTTAGCACTGAGGCACATTTTTGTTCCACTTCCAGTAGAGGAGATCATTCCATTACTCTGCTGGTTTGACTCTGGCAGCGCTTCTCTCTGGTTGTATGTGCTATTAAAGCAAAAAGCTCACAATGCATCTGAAACACCAATGTCAATGCAGGCATAACTTGATGGATTAAGCAGTAAAAAACTGAACTCAAACTGTGAAATACAGTTAACTAAACATACTTTAAAAGTATAGGACTAAGTCATTGGATAGAAAGTTGTGTGCACATTAACACTATCTAAATATCAGATGAGGCCCTTGTATCAAAGTCACCAGTGTGAATATGAAAATTAAGTCAAAGATCATTTTTGAAATGACAGCACTTGCAAAAGGAAGTTTTCATAACAGATAGATTCATTTCACTTGTGAAGCAGGGAATAGCGAATAGAATTCACGAGAAAAAAATCCTGCACAGAATTACACCCCATCAGACTTGCACACTGCACAACACTGATGATATGCCTTAATTTCTGCAAGTCTTTTGGGTTTGTAATACAATGGCAGGAATGGACCCCATTCCTAAGTCAAAGTATGAGTAAAGTTCATGAAAATGGTGGTATTTCAATCTTTGATGTCAGCCAGAAGTGATCTTCGCAGCACCCACAATGTGCCCAGAATTGACTCCTGCAATTCATACAGAGTTGCATGTATTGGTAGCATATCTAAACACAACTGTAAATTCTTTTTTATGAGACCCATTGCTCCTACTAATATTGGAACTGTCTGGTTATCATCCTTCCACATTTTCCTCATTGCTGCTTGCAAATCTTGGTATTTTATGACTTTGTGAGACACTCATCACTAGGTGCAGCAATTTCAGTGATTAATACTACTTCGATCATCTTTTCATCGACTGCTATATCTGATTCCCTCACATCTATTCTTTGATCTGTTGGTAATGGATGATACCATGTGATGTAAACTTCATTCACTATAATACTCTGTGGCTCATGTTTCCGGTGCTTCTCAGCTACTTCAGTATTGTAATGTTCACATGATCCCCAAAGCAACAGTCCTGCCACAATATTATGCCTTTCAGTATACAGGTCCTCTGGCATTAGTGCATCACACCCACCAATAAGATGTGCGACTGTTTCCAGCTCTGTCTTACAAAACCTGCATATGCCTGTTTGTTCCAGATGTTCAATGGATTTTATAACGAAATGTATATGTAGTCCACTATCCTGAGCTGCTAATATTAACTTTTCATCTTTTGGTTTAAATTCACTTCTCAACCATTCCTGCATCATATCCTGTTCCAGAACTTTTCTGTTCTTGCAACTATATGTGTTTTCCACATTTCTTGCCTTCACATCTGATCCTTCACCTTATATTCTTTCTATTATTTTTTTGCACATTTAGTTGCCGCCTGATTTTTGTCTGCTTCTGGTTTGATTTCCTTTACCTCTTGACACTGATATGCTTCTGCTAATCTAAGCAGGGCAGTCATCTAAAAATTGCTTTCCTCATGTTTTAAAACTTTCACTTTTGCTATTATGAGGTCAGTAGATATGTATGCAGTTCTATATATATACATGTAATCAATTTCAGCAAGACCCATACCTCCTTAAGAATGGAGAATATATAATCTTGATTTATAAAATCAATATATACCATATGATAAGTATGAAGCATGAACCTGATTGACTTCTTCGAATCAGTCTCCAGAGCTGTGGATGAGGGTAAGGTGGTCCACACAGCCTATATGGACCTCGCCAAGGCCTTTGACACCATCCCCCACTCTGGAATCCTAGGTAAACTTACTAAGCTGGGCATTAATCCCTACATCACTTGATGGGTTGTCAACTAGCTTACTGACTGAACCCACACTGTAAAAGTAGCCAACTCCAAATCCAGCTCCAGACAAGTGACAAGTGGAGTACCTCAGGGTTCAGTCCTGGGGCCGCTCTTGTTTGGCATCTACTTCTCTAAAGTACAGGCCAACACTAAGGGACTCTGGCTAACAAAGTTCTCAGATAACTGCAAACTGGGAGTCATTATTGAATCCCCAAATGATGTGGATATTCTACAAAAGGGCCTTACAAAAACAGATGGTTGGTGCCAGAGCCATGGGCTCAAGCTCAATGCCAAGAGTTGTATAGTTATCCCCTTTGGGAAAAAACATGTACCCTTGAATTACCACATAGAGGTGGCAGTATACTAAACACCGAAAGTGTGATAAGAGACTTAGGGACACAGGTGGTCAGTGGTTTCATCTTCGATAACCACATCACCACAACAGTCAGGAAATCCTTCTATGTGGCACACCTCATCACTAAGGGCTTTTCATCCAGAAAAATGGTCATTGTCCCACTGTCCTCATCCCTCATTAGACCCATTATAGAATACAGTGCCCCATTTGGTATGTACCTCTCAAGACATCTGCAACTACTGGAAAGGACACAGAAATACCTCACTAAAAGAATCACAGACCTAAAGTAGATGCCCTGTGCTGACCATCTAAAAAAAACTCCAGCTATACTCTGTCGCATATAGTCTACTCAGAGGTGATCTCTGCTTAACATACAAGGCCATGTCAAACCCAGAACTGTTGGATATGCTACACTTAAAGAAATCCCAATCCCTTAGAGCCGCACACTCCAGGGATCTAAACCTGGTCATCACAATGAACAAAACATGCTGGAAGGATAGGTTCCTGACCCAGAGACTCCTCAGACTCTGCAATAGACTGCCCATACATGTCAAGCAGAGTGCCTCTTTGGCCCTCTTCAAAAGGATCCTTGACGATTGGATGGGAGATAGGAAATTCACCCTGGGGATCATGTCAGTCGCCCTGCTAGACAGGCATCCAGGGAAGTAAATATTGTGGGAAGAAATAGCCAGGGAATTATGGATAGGCTTGTATAGGCCCTAGGGCTAATAGCCTAGTATGAACCTATAAGCATTTTTCTTGTCTTCCTGTACAACTGATCCAGTATCTTTTGGGGCCAGTCGATCAACCCAAAACTGTAATTTAAAACAGGAAGAGCACATTGGTCTATCATTTGAACTTTGTTCCTAGATGTCAAGGCTGTTTCCAGTATTAATTTTACTCATCTAAAATATTCCTTATTAAGTTTTGTTTTAATTTGTCATTTTTTATTGTAGATCCTTTATCAATTCCAAATTCGTAATACACTTCCTCCTGCTCAAGTTCCACTATATCACATTCATGTCCCAGAATGATATTTTCGTGGTGCTGCAGCTTTCCTGCTTTAAAGGTTACTTTTGCACATTTATCACGACCAAATGACAGTCTTGTATCTGAGAAAATTTTGATAACTTGCAGTCGTGCTTTTAGTTTTGCAGCTAATGAACTATACAGTTTAAATAATCCACAAAAAGAAAATGAGAAGTCTTTACATTTTGTTGTTTCCTGGGAGCCAAATTGTAACCATGACCTAATCTATGAAATAGACAGCTTTATAGGCTAAGGGCAAAACAAAAGAACAGTAGTGACAGTCACCCTGGAATATACCCATTTGATTTTTTTTTTCATCCTTGGGATAATTTGTCCTTTATTATGGTGTAGCTGCAAAGTGGTTTGTCACTGTTTCATGATCAATGTAGGGTGTACTTTACACATATGTAAGCACTCCTTTGACCATGCATGTGTAATGTTGTCAAATGCTGTACTTAGATTCTTTCCCCTTTTACAATTTTCTATTATGACTATATTTAGCAACAAACGATGCTTTGTTCCACGTGGCATTCTTTTATTACCCTTTTATTCTATTGACATGATTGAGTTTTATAGGTTTATAGGTAGGTACTAGGCTATCGGCCCAAGGGCCTACGTGAGCCTAGCCAGCAAGGTACCATAACTTACGCCACCCAAGAAAGTTATTTTCCTGTGCCACTGTCCAGCAGAGACACAGAAGTGATCCCCTGGGTGCAGTTCCTATTTTCCATCCACTCATCAATATTTTTCTTGAAGAGTGCTAATGAAGAACTTTGCTTGACATAGATGGGTAGCTTGTTCCAGAGTATAGGAAGTCTCTGGGACAGGAATCTATCCCTCCAGTGTGTCCTGTTTATTGCGATGACAAGGTTTAGATCCCTAGAACATGTAGCTTGGAGGGATTCGGATTTCTTTAGGTGTAGCATGTCCAACAGCTCTGGGTATGACATAGCTTTATATGTTAGGCAGCGATCACCTCGGAGTAGACTATATGCTACGGAGTAAAGCTGGAGTTTTTTGAGGTGGTCAGTGTAGGGCATTTGTTTGAGGCCAGTAATCCTCTTTGTGAGGTACTTCTGTGGCCTTTCCAGCTGCTGCAGATGTTTTGTGAGGTACATTCCAAAAGGGACGTTGTACTCTATAATGGGTCTAATGAGTGACGAGTAGAGGGAAGCAATGACCTCTCTTTTTTTCCTGGATGAGAACCCTTTTATGATGAGGTGTGCCACGTAGAAGGACTTCCTGACTACTGTGGTGATGTGACTATCAAAGGAGAGACTACTGTCCACCTGGTTCCCAAAGTCTCTTATCACGCATTCTGTGTTAAGTAGATTGCTGCCTATGTGGTAGTTCATGGGTACAGAGTTTGTACCAAAGGGGATGACACTGCACTTTTTGGCATTGAGCTTGAGGCCATGGCTCTGACACCAGGCGTCTGTCTCAGTGAGGCCCTTTTCTAGGATGTCCACATCGTTAGGAGTTTCGATTATGGCTCCTAGTTTGCAGTCCTCTGCAAATTTAGTTAGCCAAAGACCTTCTGTGTTAGCCTGTACTTCAGAGAAGTAGATACCAAACAGGACAGGACCCAGGACTGAACCCTGTGGTACTCTACTTGTCACTGGTCTGAAGTCTGATTTGGAGTCTGCTACTTTCACAGTGTGGGTTCTGTCAGAAAGAAAGAAATCCCAATCCCTCCGAGCTACACACTCTAGGGACCTAAACATTGTCACCACAATAAACAGAACATGCTGGAGGGATAGATTCCTGTCCTAGAGACTTCCAGTACTCTGGAACAGAATACCTATCTATGTCAAAGAGAGCTCCTCATTAGCACTCTTCAAGAAAAATCTTGATGATTGGATGGGTAATAGGAAATTCACCCCGGGGATCACTTCTGTGGTTCTGCTTGACAGGGGCACAGGAAAATAATTTTCTTGGGTGGCAAAAGCAAGGGTACCTTTTTGGCTAGGCTTGTATAAGGCCCTAGGGCCAATAGCCTAGTACCTACCTATGAACTTATGACAGAGAATTGTATGGTTGTTACTCAGCAAGACAAGGTTTGCATTTGTCTTGTTCTGATGAGATCTAAATAATATCATTTAAGTATATTGTATTGCCCATGGCCTACAGATGAAGTTGTCTCAATCCCAAATACTGTGTGTTTTTCACTACTAAATGCAGATCAGTGGTGGTGATTTTACTTTGGAATAGGGTCCATTCACATCTTGACTTCTGTTTGATCCTTCATGAATGTAAGATTTTTCCAAAAGTTGTTGCACAGATGTTTGAAGGCTTGAAATGTATTATAAATATAATTAATGTATTTCTATATAGTAATATAAATGTTAGATAACTGTCTCTAAGAAAGGTGTTTGCGCGGTATGTAGCCTTATAATGGACCTAGGAACAGAAAGAGCTTTATAATATTCACTATAGCTAACACTGTTTACAGATGCACTATGGGTGTTGTGAATAAGCTAGAGGTGTTGCAAGCAGACTGCCATCAAAATAGTATAGCAGTTGTAATCCTGCAACCAAATGGACAATTTAGTAGGGAGTCGAGCATTTACACTTTCACAAATGAAATATGCTCAGATATAAAAACTGTTATCAGTTGTATATGGATATGAGAGAGTTCCTGACAATATTGAAGCTGAAGAATTTTAGGTAGAAAATGAACAAAAACTCTTAGAAAGCACACTGAGAAAGTCAAGGCACATCATAAGTTGCAGACCATGATGATACATGAGAATGATCTGAGTGGACTACGTACCAAGGCACTACATCTACAAGAAACGTTAGGTGACCATATATTTGAAAGAAAATTATTTAATTCCAGGTACACACACTCTCTCCCTCTCTTCACCTTATTTGCTAATGGGCAGAAGCTTGAAAAGCAAATTATCTACTTCAGCTACATTACTGACACTTGAGAATCAGTGCAAATGTTTAAAAATAATGGAAACAAAGCAACAGTCAATACATCTGCTGTATTAAGCTGCAGAAGGCTGCCAAACGTAGAAACCACAAATGTATTTGCACTGGCTTTTGTGTTCCTAGTTTCACTCTGAAGCTGAATCTGTTAAATCATTGACAGCATAAAAGACTAAAATACTGTGTAGGAGAAGTTGGACATTTGTGCAATATAAATATGTCTAAATCAAAATCCAAAGAACAGAATTGCCACCACCAGTACTATCACAAGAAGTGAGACTAAACTGTATCTAGCGTTGCAGAGTGACCTGGAGATGAATGGCCCAAAAGAAAGATCAGATGTTCCTTGCACATCTGCATTGGCATGCATCTGTTAACACCAGCCTGCTTTCTAACATCCCCGTTGTTGCACATCATTTTCTGTGGTTTGCCCACAAAGGTATGGAGATGACAGATATGTGCACTTACGTTGGGAATATGTCTTCTACTGTAGTTGGCCAAACGCTTTGGGTTGTGACAGCTACTCTTCATAAACACACACTGAACGTTGTGGTACCTGAGGGGTTATGATGGGCATCTGTTTTCCAAATAACAGAAATAAAGTAATGGAAATTTAGCATACCTAGTCACTGAACCATTACACTGATAACAACTAACACATTCAGAGACCTAAAGTAAATGTACAGTTTATGCAAGGAAATACTTTTTGTTACACATGTGGCATGTGCTGTGTTTTAAGCACATTAACCAACTGTTAGTAATCCTAGATAAAATATAGAATATTTAGTATCACCTACAGTGGTCTCACAACATGTGGTACAAAGTGAATGGATCAGATGAACCATAGCTGACAACAGGTTGTTTTCCTAAATATTCTGTATTAACTTTTCATGAGTGCACATCAATTGCATTTTCAAGGAATGTAAGTTATGCTTATTTAAGTAGTATAAGAGTTTCCATTCTGCCAAATGCACAGATAGCAATGTGTTACACTGATAGCATTTACTGTGTCTATGAATTTGTCAAAATTTTGGAAATCAGAGCTAGAGAATATGTGCCCATCTTGTGGTGCATTTCCTCCTGCCTAATTAGACCTTAGTAAAGAAATGAAAGTTAAATGAGTGGTTATCCCTAGTACAAAGTCACTGTACAAGTTTGGTTAAGTTGCTGGCAGCCATGAAGCAATGAACGTTAGGTTGCAGTCCTTGATCTCCATTTTTCAGTTGTCCTATTCATGTTGTCTGCAGTTACTCTTGCACTGCAGACGTATTTGTCATACAGGTATCTTTTCTTTGAATGTGCTGCTGATTTTGGGATGATTACGTTTCTTACATGGGTTTAATTTACATATACTGCACATGCACTGCTATCCTACTGCATATCATTGTGTTGACTCTACATGATGACTTGTGAAATGAGTTGTGATTTGGCATTCATACTTATACAGGGAGTGAGCACTGAATTATGAATCTTGCCCTATATACAAGTAGCTTCAGAGTGCACTATAAGACACATACACAGGGCTTTTACTTCCAAAAAAAACACATTGGTATGAGTCAGAGACTGAGAGTCATGGAAATAATCCAGATTGAAGCTTAGTACCTTTTCTATACAACAATAACCTCTAGGACAGAAAGAAACATGGGTTGATGACCATAAGGAACACTTAGTCAAACCCAATCCAGTTTTACAACTAGGTTCCAGATGAAACAGGTTGTGGAGTTTTAATAGAGATGGTCTACCTTGCTTCACCCAACAGGCTGTTAGGAAGCTTCATGAGATGGTGGGAATGACTAAGACTAACAAAGAGATTGCAGGATGGTTGGATGTGAGGAGACCCTGCATTATACTGAGATGTGGGACATCAGAAATAATGACACGGGGAGTACATTGGGTGTCTGTGGATTGAGTGGTATTTAGAATGTTTGTGTGGGATATCTCTAATTGATTAAAGAACAAAATCAGCCTATTCACCAATAACACAAATAGGAACAAAGCAGTGAAAGAAGAGTCCAGAAGAGGTCCTGGAAAGGCTTTCTAAGATGGGCAGACTGGTGCTGATTGGGGTTCAGTGCAGCATACTACACTAAAGCTATAGTAACCCAGACAAAGTATTAGCTGTAGATGTGTGTGTGTGTGTGGGGGGGGTGGGTGATGGCAATAAAGCAGTAAAAAGTTGTAGATGGTTGAGGAGGTGCTAACTGGTCCACCAAGTGCACAGATAAAGCAATAACATCATCAAAAACAATGCTAGTCTAATTTTATGAGATTTGGTAGCAATCCTACTATAAAACCTGTGGTCAAACCACACATGAAGTTCTTGACTGCCTAATGAAAGGCACACAAAGGAACTGGTTAGAATCCAAAGAAATGCCACTACAAAAAAGTGTGATCTGGAATGGCGATATGACCAAGAGAAAACTGTTGCTTCAATTCTTGTCAGTTGACAGTAGAAGAAACACGAGGGATAGAATAATGCTCCACGAGATCATGTGAGAGAGATATGAAAATACCTCTTAGCAGGAAAGAAAAGTAATGGAACGATAGGATGCAGGCATCTGTCTGTAGGAACTAAATGCTTCTGCAGTCTTTAGAAAGTATATTTTCACAGACTTAGTCTGTTCCATGGTTCTAAATCTCTATCAGAATGCATGTTGAAGAGAAACCACAGAGGCTTTTCAATGGGTTAATGTGACAAGTGTTGAAAGCATAAAGGGAGGTAGAATGTTAAACATGAAGGGCAAAGTCACCCTCCTTCATCAAGCAAATGAAATAGAATCCCTTATTCCTTGGTTATTCTTAGACTGAATGATATGGTACTGAGATTTGCCCACAAATACATCACAGTGTGGTGCATGCGGTGGAAATGTTGCTGATGTTGTGGCTATTCTGCCCAAATAGTAATAACAATAGCAAAAAAAAAAAAAAAAAAAAAACTCTAAGATTGCATCATGTCTCTCAGTTGTCCAGAATGTCACTTTCATTTTTTCATATTTTTGTTTTGTCCATCATAAAACTTTTCTTGTAAATGACTGAGGGTTGCAGTCAGTTAGCAATACTGGACATTATAGTATTATATTAACTGTTTGCAAAATGCTTGTTGATGCAAAGCCTGTTCTATTATTTACAATAATAATTTAGAAATTGTTATAATTTTGGGCTAGCCACTCACTTATTTTGACTTTGTCCAGAATTCTTGAGCAAAGAGTTTGAGAGGTATGTATGTTAGTCATACATGAGAGGTGAAAATTCTAGTAGTGTGTGCCAGTTTAAAATGGTGAACAGTGGTAAAGCCTTGTACTTGTGCTATGCAGTTATTTTGTGTTCTTAATTCTTTCCTGTCTAACAGTGCAAGATTATATGTTACAATGTAGACACTAAACTTATAGATGTCTGAAAGCTTTTTGACCAGTTGTACAACTGTGGCAGAAATACAAGGCCAAATGCTTTATACTTACTAGAAGAAACAATGGAAATAAGAATTATAACTCCTACCCAAATAGATGTGTAAGAGATGAGCAAAAAGCAACACAGTTTGCGAAGGGGAACTGAACAAAACTCTTCAAGAGGTGAAAAAGTCAAATTATGTTTAAAATTACAAATGCATATGCAGTGCAAGTTTTATTTTGTTCATTAATCAGTGTGTTATGTGCTTTAATGCATACTTGTGTTTATTAGGAGAGTACATGAGGCCTGAATATATACTTTAAGACTTGCCCATGAAGAGTCTGACTAAAATATGGCTAATAAAGTGCACATGGCAGAACATACCTTAACCTCTTAAAGCAAGAAATCTGAAGGAATGAATATTTGATGATTTAATTGAGAATGTTAAATTGCATTAAAAGTTTAATATTTTATTATAGGTGTTTAGTAATGAATGATACTTTAAAAGAATTTTAATAAAAAACTAGTCCAAATCTTAAATTGTAACTGGTTTTATGTCATGGAAAAAGTATCTGAAGAAGCTGTGCAGCTCTTATAATCCCAATAGCAAAAAAGCACAACAGTAGAAGGCATTTCTGAGCTGAAGAAATTATCCCCGGGATTCAATAATGCCTACACTAAGTGAACACCGTTCTAAATGAACAGACAACACAGACATAACTCATACCTTCTTCCACCTAATTTTAGTTTTCCTACCAATTATTCTTGCACCTTTAAATGCTGACAGGGATTTTATAAAGGTTACCACTAAGTGTAGACGTGTAGACTACATGTACACTTAGTGTAATCTTTCTGAATGACTAGAAAGCACAAAAAATGTGAAGAATTTTATTGAATACATATTGTGTACACTTGAATCTGGCCATAGATCCCTGTCTATAGCTAGATACAGAAATAGATATAGATATACATATAGATGCATTCTGTGTAAAAGGTCTAGAAGCAAAGGACCCTATTCTGTGTAAAAGGTCTAGGAGCAAAGGACACATTGGACTCCTTGCAAGCTGATGATTATTTTTCACCAAGACAGTCCTATAACATGACATCAAAATGGAAAACAAAGCTTGCCAAGCAGTCAGTAGAAGAAGCTATACTAACATGATGATCTTGAATGTGTTGCAGTCTTGTGTTATAACATGTTAGCACAAGTGTTACAGCATCAGAAACACGATGCCGATCATTGTGAGACCTCCAAGAAACTAAATGTATATCGATACAATAACCACTCTGAATCAATATGTTTTCATTTCTTGTATCACAAACTAGACAGTCTTTTTTCCCCAGAATGTGATTCAAACTAGACATCTTAGAAATGTCTTCCTCATTAATTGTAACAGCAGTTCTTTGCATCACCAGTTTGATTGCCTTTGAAAGTAGTATCAATGTTTCTCTTTTACTAAATTAGTTTGATTTTTTGATGTTAGGTGCTAAAAAGCTTTTCAAGTTCCTTGTGCATTTAACATTTCCCTTTTAATGAAATGGTTCTCCCAAATAAAATATTAAGCAGCAAGGTTTGACAATTATATGGATTTCTAGTGGTTAATTTCCATACCCTCTGTCATATTCCTGCTTAGGTGTGAAAGTTACACACCTCTACTCGTTCAGCTTTGACTGACAGTTATCACTTCCATGATCTAGTTAGGCACATGAAAAGCTACCCATATTATTCCATATTGATCTTAATTTTTGATAATTACATAAAAGCAACATTAAATGAGCTAATGTGATAGATGTACTTGCACATTTATTGTAGTGGCATAATTCGGTATTGCTCATCTAAAGGATTTTCCAGTAAACACTTCCTTGTCAATTTCACTTTAGCTGTTATGTGTACTTTACTTTATAAAACTTTACTAACTTCAGCAAGGACATATAATAATAATGTAGGCTGCAACAGTGAAAATTGTTGAAAATGTGTTGTCTGATCTGATCTGGATCATACAAAAAAATCAAATCCTTTCTAAAATGTAATATTTGAGTAATACAAAAAATGGGATATTTATCATGATCCATAGTAAGGCAAAACTGGAAATGAATCCCAAAGTTACGGACCTGAACTATGCAAAATGCCGACCACTTTGTAGAGTGAAATAAATAGCTACAGAATAAAGGTAACTGATTCAGAAGATATAGCCCAAGCTGGTACAATGCCTTAAAGTTGGGAAGCTCTGCTTCAGCAATAGCACAGCCACTCAGTTGAGATACTTGGCAGAACTTCATAATAAATGTGGAGATGAGCTGACAGTCTTGGCTACTCCAAAAACAGCAGACTTTCCAGCAGGGAGATCTGCTCAAAACATAGGTGTCTGATGAAACAGAAGTTGTATGGAAAGAGTAAACTGATATTAAAGGACAGAGAAGAGACAATGTGTGAGAGAGACTTGCAGCCAAGAGATGGATGCAGTATAACCGAGACCCATCCTCTGACAGCTAGGCACAATTGTCAAAGAATGTAAGATAGTGGCTTTGAACTGGCAAAGTCTGGAAATGGTTGATAAGATGTCCAACACTATATACTTAAAACTGGGAACATAGCAGTCTTAGTTTTTGTAATTAATTAGAAGTCTGTATGACAAAAATACATTTTTGTAAGCAGTAGTTGATCTTTAATAAACTTTTTTATAATTATGGTACCGTCATCATTATTGCTTTACTACTACCACTATTACTCTATTTGCAGCCATTCAGTGTTGCTTAATGCAGGAGACATGGCACACTGTAATGTCAAGCCACAATGAAAATGTATTTGAAGGGTTCTTTGGTTTTAATTGTTCAGGTTAAGACTTAAGTGTATAGTTGATTTCACATAGCTTCATTCCCATTTCTACATAGGAATGGGATTTTGGGGCATGCTAGTGCAGAGGCACAGAAAAAGAAACTATGCTCTAGCACTAGGGGAATCATTTTCAGAAAGTGGTTCATGTTCATGTTTTGTAGTCAGGAGTAGAAAAACAGAGAAAAGGGTGCCCCCTGTGACTACAAGAGCTTATAGCAATGAAACAATAAATATGAAAATAAGGAAAGATTATGCCTGAATTAGTTTTCTGTTTTTGACATGTCAGAAATGAGGGGAATGTGGAAGGAGGATACTCAGCTAATTCCAATAGTGGTAGAAGCAGTGAGTCTCATAAAAATAGTTTACAGTATTTAGATATGCTACTGATGCATGTTACTCCATATGAATTGCAGGAGGAGTCCATTCTGGGTACACTGTGGGTACAGCGAAGAGCACTTCCGGCTAACATCAAAGACTGAAACAGTGCTAGTTTTATTAACTTTAATTATAATTTTACTTTGGAATGGGGTCCATTCACATCATGGCATTAGAACCCCAAAAGACATGGAAACATTTAACCAGGAGTTTCTCATCTACTTTTTGTGGATGACTTAAAACTGTATAGTTAATCAGATGAGGAGTTGAAAGCACAACTGTAAGTGGTTAAAGCTTTCTCAGATGATACAAGAATGACATTTTTCCCTGGGATTCATTAATGCCTACATGAACTGTACACCACTCTAAGTGAAAAGGTAAGACAAGCATAACTCACACTAATTTTAGTTTTCCCACTAATTTTCTTTCAGCCTTAATCTTATGAATCCCCCTCAGTATTTTTCTTTCAGTCTTGATCAGATCTAAATACGCTTATTTCATGCTTAGATGAAAAACAAACATTCTACATGGCTCTGTAGTAGAATATAATGGTTAAGGCATACCTAATGTTTTGCATTTCACTTGAGATATATGCCTCAAGCTACCTGATGCGATAGTAGTTACAAGTATTTATAATCTAATTGACTGCTAGGCTACTCAGATTTAATATTTCCTTTGCTATGTGTTTTGTAACAAAGTCACTGGTCAGTATTTTGTGGTTTAGGATAATAAATAGCATTTATGTGATCAGTCCTTTGACAAAAGATTATACTTCAAATCCTGTTCATCTCCCTTATCAGCAAACTGAGTTCAGTAATGGCTGCACTATAGTTGAGCATTGTTATCACTTGATTTATTGTGTTAACTCAATAAAGATATTTTATTAATTTTAATTTGTGACCTGTGGTGGCATATAATCTGCTATAATGTTAGGTGGATTATATGAGAAGTCAGTTTCCATTTGAAATGGATATCACACTAGTCATGTTAAGATACAGAAATATAGAAGTGGTATTTTCTGTATCTAGTTTTGATGAGAGAGAATGAAGCAATGTACTTCACTGAAGGTCGCTTTCACTAACAGAAGGAAAGTAGTTTTGCATGTTGCTTGGTAATGGAAACAGTTTTCTTGATGGGTGTGTGCATGTGCACATCTCTGTTACAGATAAGACTATGTAGATGGGTGCCCAGCCCTGTACACAGACTGCAGCAATGGCAGACACATTCTCCTGTCAGACAACAACCCCAGATTCATTAGATAAAGGATTAATGGGGGGGGGGGGTTCCTAGACTGTGAAGGTAAAGGGCTCCACCACTAATGAAATTTTATGTATTACATTCCCAAAGTAGTTTTATTTTGAGCTTTTGCTGCTCTGTCTTGCCAAATTAACCTGATTTTGATGAGATTGCCTTTGTTTCTGAAAAGATTCTCGCAGATCTGCATTAAGAATATCATTCTTATTTGCATACTTAAAAATCTGTAGTCATACATTGTGATGGTAAGAGAAAGGGCAGAATACTGGTGATTAAAAATTACCTGCCATAAAAGATGGAGTCAGAATTTATTTTTTGTCTTCTAAGTCTGCTTAACAAAATGCTATTGCTGTACTAAGAAAAGCATGGTAAATGTGTGAAAACATATGGAAAAAATGAAGAGATGTGTGGAAAAAGCTGTTTCTAAAATGAAGCGATGCATTACGAGAGAATGAAGGCTGATGGCCACTGGTTTTTATTTCATAGCATTAGAGGTTTTGTTGACTTTATAATGCATATGGTCTTTGTACAACAGATTGATTTGAAATGTACATTATTTCTGCATAGTACTCTAATGTTTTTTCTCAAACATTTGCATGGATTCTCTTTATTCGCTTATGAAGGGTTTTGATCATATGTTTTTATTCTTAGTATTGTAATATGAGGAAAGCAAAAATACTTGAAAATGAAAGCCCCGTTCTATAATGCTTATGCTGCTGGTAGGATACATGCATTTAGAGTATACTTATCAGTTTTATCCATCAAAAATGCTGTCCTATTGTTTATATGTGCTGTATAACATTTTCCAATACAAGTTTGTATGGCAGATTGTATGCTGATATAGACATTTCTTAGAATACTGCTCTTATAGTACTCCTTTGAGGCCTGCTACAGAATTAGATTAGCCATGCCTATGAGTTGTGCTCTGGGGTGTCATTACACTGTAATAGTCTCAGCTGTATGTCATTTTCAGGCCACTCATGATAACTTCTTTTTATTAGAACTTTGAAATACTAGTCCTTTCTGCCGTTTCATGCACGTTGTTCTTGCTAACAAAAGGCTACACAAACAGCTTCTGTAACATCAAGAGTACTTTAAAAAGGCAGTTAGAAGTCTCTTCATGTCTCAGTGATCATAAGGAGCTTATAATTTTAGCTTTTTTTCCTATGGCCTGATATGCAACAGTGTATGTCTGCCTCACAAGAGAATAAAAGAATCTTTAATAAAGGAACAGAAATACGTAAACTCCCTGCCCCTTGCTTTCATTAGAGTCAAACAGCATGACTTCATAATTGTGTACTTGGATAACAGTAATTTAAGGTAATCTTTAATAATTTGGAGCTCAAAAAGCCACCCAAAGGAACCATAGCTTTTTGTTTTGTTCTTTCTCTGTAACTACCAGCATTTGGATACATTTACTGACCTTGCATAGTCTGCTGAACACATGCTCACTCATCAAAGATCACACTAGTCTTTCAGTTCTTTTAAACAATTTCCAGAAAGTAAGGCCATTGTCTGCTACTGTCCGTCATGGATCATGGAGGAGTGCCAAGCCCTGGTGAAGGTCTCTTATATTATCCTGTTTTTTTTCCATTTGCAGAAAAAAAAAATATTCTTTTTTGTTATGGAATATTTAATTCAGTGAGTTATGCTTATTCCTTGGATAGACTATACTGTGGGATGTTAATTATTGTTTAATTTTGTGATTTTGCTAGCCATAAGAAAGAGGATGTAATCACATTCAGTGATAAGCAGACGAGCTTGGCTTCTTCTTTATGGAGTAGGTAATGTTAAGGTACCTGCTACCTGTCTGAGTGAAGCATCTGGCTTAGTTAGCCAAACTGGTGTTGATTATTTTATTACTTATTGGAAGGTTGCGCAATATGAGTAAGTTATACTTTAGGGTATAAAAGATTTAGATAGGAAGGGGTTTACTCCATTTCATTTATGGTCTATCTTTCAGTCATGCTCAGGTGATCAGATATACTAAAGCATGTTTCATGCTTAGATGAACAGCCTACCTGGCTATGTATGATATTAGGGCTGTGGATCTCCTAAAATTCTTTATTCCACTCCAGTTTTTGGGATATGCGTCAGTCTGTCTGTTGTGATGGCAGCCAAGTCATATGCTAAAGATGCCATGGTATCTCTCAATAATTTTCCTGCTTATGTTTTTCAGACTAGTTACTTTGTAACATTCTGTATATTCCTAAGGATAGGGATTACTGCATGCTCTCTGTGTCAACATGGCTAAAAATACAAAATACAGAAACAAAAATAGAAAACTTGCCAAACAGATTTTTTGCTCAACTTTTTTTTTCCAGAAAGGGGGTAAGATGTAAAAATTAGATTCAAGGTTGCTATACAGAGCAAGACCTTAATAAGAATACTATACAGAAAAATATGTGCTGCTTATAGAATAATTTGCTTCATTCTTTTTACTGAAATTACTTGATAGGTACTTATGACTGCTGGCTGTTAGAAAGATAATGTTAAATAAAAGCTGGATGGGGATTGTTGGTTTTAAGAACACATAACCTTGCATTGTATTAAACAGCAGAGGACATTCTAATATGAGATTGTTTAACAATGTAATGCTATTGTGTTGTACTGAGGAGGACACTCTGATATGAGAATTCTATTTATTAAGTGGTACATTAGTTGTAAGATGTTTAGAATGCAAATTTAAATTACTTGCAGTATAATACAGCTAAGAAATTCACAGAAAAGATATAGTGCTTAAGCTAGCTAGCAGAATTTTGCAATCTCCCTTATTTTCCAAACCTGTCTTTGAAAGAGTGCCCTGTGCTGTTCAGTTTTAGTACAAACATACTTCAAACTTAAGAAGAAAACTAGAAATTGATTTGTATGCGTAAGAGTGACTGTATTTCACTTGGACATATGGGCTTTTTAATTATAGTTCAGTTACTCAGATGAGAGATTGGTTTACTTTTGTTGGACTGCTTCTTTTCAGTGGGCTACTATCTGTTTCCAGGATAGAACCATAGTGGCATTATTATAGTAGTATTTTATTTCTTCCAGTGAATGAATTTTTTTCTGTGTATTTTGCCAAATTGCCTATAAATCATAGGTATAAGAGAGGTAGCTATTACAACTGGCATTACTGCCAATGTTATGAGAAAATATGTTATACATTGCAATAAATGGACTTGGATTCTGGCAGCATAGCATTTCTAATTCTAAAATATCTTGTTCCAGTTGCTATAATCCCCACCAAAATTACAAACAACATTGTGGAATCTGTGTGTGTAGCGCTGACCTTAGGCCAGTTAAATCCATTTGGTCAAAAAGTGGCCTGTACTAGGTTGTGACAGTCACTGATTATCTGTCTTATAAGACTTGTGTGGGAAACATAACGGCGAAGTGCAAAGCATTTTCCTACTTGTAGTCTCATGTTCACAATAAATCAAGTTTCATTACTGGAGCAGATTCCCTATTATACACTGTTGTAGTGACCAGTCTAGTATTAATATTGCAGCTTTACCACTTGCATGACTCAATATGTTACATGTGCTCCCACAGAAGTCCATTACTGTCCCTGAGTGATCTACAGGGGTTTCAGCCTAAAACTGAGGTAAATGAACCATTGCTGTTGTTACTGTCACATAAGATTAATACCATCTTACAAATGAAGATGGATACTGGTTGTCTTTTCTTCTGCTTGCCTTCTGATGCTGGGTATATATGAGTAGTTAATGAATATTATAAAAAATAACTGTGGAACAGTCCACCTTAGCCAGTAGTTTTACATATAGTAGTAAACACAAGCCAAAGAAAAAAAAAATGAACAGGTGCTGCGATGTAAAGTAACTTCTGACCACAGACAATTGTGATAGGGGGCATATTCAATGTCTAAATGCATTTGCATAAATGACTGACATCAATGAATCATCACAAGTGAGCTGTGATTCATACAGGCCACTTACACAAATGCATGCTGACCTTAAATGAGCCTTTGAAATGTGCTATATGTAAATTAGAAATGATGCAACTCGGTGTGTATGCTAATAAAGTATTCTCTACACCATTTGCGATCCATAGTGAAATTATTCTTTGTTTACTCTGTCCACAGATACGGTATATAGAGGGTGGTCTCTCCAAATCTATCCAAGTTGCATTCTAGAATAATGCTGTCACTTACTGCCAGTTTTGCTGTTTCCAGGTGTGAGTTACTTGTCTTGGCTGGGGCAAAACCACTTGTGCCCAGTGGCTCTCATCAGCCAAAAATGATGAAAATATAAACCAAGGAAAACACTATAACTTTGACAATCAAGAAAGCTTTGATAGGGTCAGAATGGAAAGGGTCTTAGTGGGTATGTTTTACCACTATAAGGGTACCAGAGGATTTCATGGGCTTTCTATCCCTGAGGACAGTATAGTATGTATAGCCCTCACTACACTTTCCACAGGAAACATGTTTGGGATCTCAGAGGCTTCTGCCTCAAGAATACTGTATCAGTTCCTGGATGTACTCTTGGCACATGTGGAACAGTATTTCCTGGTGTAACCTCAGGACTAAGCCAGAGCTATGCATGCCTTTTAATGGGTGGCACATTTCTCTGAGGTACTGGTGCAATAGATTGCTTGCATGCATGCTGCAATTAAGGCCTCTTCTGGTCCAAAAGTTGAGCATTACTGCAAAAGGAAAGACTACCAATCTGTCACTTGCCAGGTTGTGTGTGATACATGGGGTTGCATCACAATATCTGCCCAGCATTCTGGCAGTGCACCCGATTCCCACATCTGGCGCACTATCTCACTGTACCAACTCTTCCTGCATGGTAAGATGCCCAGTGGTCATTTTGTTAAGTGGAAAAATCATATTTTTTGCATTTTGTTAAAGTAGTTATTCGTGTTAAAATGTACTGCTAAATGTTAAACTTTTGTGTTCTCCCCCCCCCCTTTTTTTCTCTATTTGTTTTCCTGGTGATGCTGTATTTCCACTGGAACCATGGCTGATGGCATCAGTGAGAAATCTAGCTGGAGCTACAGAGGAAACATATAACATATCCCTGTACCAGTCCAGTATCTTTGCCCTCCTGAAGAGCCATTTCAGGTACTTTGAGTCAGGTGGAGTTCCTTATTCTGTGTGCAGGCTGTTAATTATCTGATGCATTCTGCATAACGTGATCATGCACCAGTCTGGTGGTGAAATGACCCATGCTGTCACTGAAGCTCCCAGTTCAGTCCCACTATGATGAATTATGATAGTTACCAGCAGTATGTGACACGTAGCAGGCTCATGCATGACATATGACCCCACAGATAAAGTGGCATCTACTCCAGAGCCATGAACTACAACATTCAGGTTAGTGTTTCCTTTCTTGTAAAAAAATAGAGTATACTTGATGCATACAATGTTATATGTGGGACATGGTGTGAGTTCTGCTGCCCTGTTCATCTGACATTTTTTTTTTTTTTTTTTACAAAAATTTGTCATATTGTTATAGTCATGCCTGAGTGTTCGCTGACTACTGAGCATCATATAAATCACATGTTTCTCTATTTTGATGAATACTTTCTGCTGCAGTGCTTGAGTATAGAAGTACTGAATAGTATTTAATGTCTTGAGTTAATGCATTGCAGTTGAATGAAAACATACTATACTTTTTTATGCCATTTCTTCTCGGACACTGTTTGCTGCAATACTGCACATCAGATTATGTTTGTTATTATACACAATGATTTGTGACTTCAGAGTCATAAAACATCATTTGTGCAGTGAAGAGGGTAAAGTGGCAGCAGTGCAAGTTTACATGGCAGTATAAACTTAATCTGTAATTTTCTTATTTCTCCCAAAAATGTTACTGTAATAATGCTTTTATGTTATAGGTAACTGCCACCTTTAGCAATGATAATGCATAGAGCATTACTTTTAATGACTGCAGTGACCCGCACATACATTTTTTCCACCTTTCATTTATGGTTTACCTAGTAAGTTCACAGGGATGAAATGTATACATTTGCAAATTTGGTTCTCACCCCATGAAGTAAATATAAAGTGTGTATATATATATATATATATATATATATATATATATATATATATATATATATATATATATATATATATACACATACATATATATGAAAAAAAATTGTATATGTGGGTCTACTTGAGAAGGCCAAAATCTGATATTACCGAATCCAAGAAGACCAAGACAATATTGTCGAAACCTCACAAGGACGAAGACTTGGAACACCGACAATGAACTCTAGGAAAATCACCACTGGTCCATTGCCACAAAAACAATAACTGGAGCAAATCAAACCTGCCATTGTGGGCGGCTTCACCCTTACACACCCCTAACTAAATATACCAACTCCAAGATTGCCCAACAGTGGGGAAAGGGCAAAGTCACCACAGTGGCCATGTGGTTCTTTTCCCTCAGTAAAATTCTAGTGACGTTTCAGCAATTTTGTCTCGGTCTTCTCTGTTTTGGTAATATCTAATTTCGGTCTTCTCAGGCAGATACATATATAATATATTTTTTTCCTTAATTCCCCCTCAAGTTAAACATTAAGCTGTGTGTTTAATGGTGATACAGAATTGTTAGACATTACTCACAGTAGTTCAAGATTAAATGAGTCATGCACCTCTGCTAAAAAGAGGCTAGGTGATTGTGCAAGTGATTTTGAAGAGTGGCTACCATGAAAACTGTATGGTGAGATGGTCTGATTTTGTGACCTGCTTGATGCAGGTGATCCTGCAGACCCATATCTGACAGTGTTGCATTACTATGATAGTGATCTCAAAAGGGAGGTTCTGCTGATGTGGACTGCATGAAATCTGTTTTGCTTATTAACCTAGACTACTTACAGTACTATGTTGAGAAGCAATTGTATTCTCATGTTATCTCCCCCTATGTGTCCAAATAGTACCAGCACACTTACCCTTGTTAAGACTGATTCCAGCTTGACTCTGGCATGTCCAAGCTAGTGTACAAATGGAATTGGCCACTGATACTTGGTGTGTTATCACAGCATTATCTCCACTCTGTGCCATTTTCAAATCATGCCGAAAATCCTCATGCATACCCTGGAGGACTCTGAACATTTCCAGCTGACTCTTTGTGGCAGTGCTCTGACCCCTAACAACATCAGGGCACATTTCCTGTTGGGCAGCCAATGCTTACATGTTTCCTGGGATAGCTGTAAAAATAATTTTGCACCTGGCTCCCCATTGAAGTGGGGTGTCTGTAGAAACTGTTACTTCAGAATGTCTGACATCATCCTGAAAGTGCTTCTCAGGGTTTGGAAATACCGGTGATGAGGTGCATGGTGGTTCTCCTGCACAAGTATGAGTGTAGCATCATCATGTTTGTGACTTTGTGATGCACTGTCACCATTGTCAGAGTTACTAATATGTTATGGGGCCTGCGATCCTGCCATTAAATTTTGGAGACTGCCTGCCACTTTCTCAGGCTGTCTTGAATGTAACTTCATAAGCATCAGCATCCTTCATCTCAATCTCAGGCTGTCTTGATCTCCCTGTCCATCTCATTCCATCATGGAACTGTTTTTCTGATGATGACCTGTTTGACAAAAATAATAATGACGTAGCATGCACTGCTGTGTGCTTATAAGGGTTGAGTGGGACACTTACCATGCACACTGCTTTCATTGCCATTGTCTGCTTATTTACAAGATTCACATATTAATTGTCATGTTTAATGTGATCTTTCCTTGTCAGCATTCAGTTCTGCATAGAAATGTAACTGTTTTTAAACCAACCTTCATTGGCAGATGAGTGTTGCTGCTGCAGATATTGGTAATACGCACTGTCCACACCAACTCTGCTCCTGTGGGTGGATCGAAGCTATTCCTTATCTGGTGTAAACTGAATAATTGTTGGACCCTCTGCCCTATAGTGGTGCAGAAAATTGTATTCTGCCTGGTCTAGCTTCTAGCATGTCCTGCCTTATAATTTGCCCTCTTCTTGTTCTGCGATAATGCTCAGTTTCTGCCACCCATTGCATTAATGTTAAGAGGAACTGGATTCCAGGCTGTGATCTACTTGGCTTGTTGTATCTCCATTTACCCAATAGAAGTTTCCAATATGTCCTAAGGCAGTGGTTCCCAAACTTTCGATTCTCAGCTTCCTTGTTGAATCCAGGTTTTCTCAAGCCCCCACCCCGTCAAAATCTAACAAGTATACTTTGCAAAATAGGTCATATTTTTTTTTTGTATTAAAAGAGCTAGTTAGGAAAAAATAAATAATACACATATTTAAGATCACAAAAATATAATTGTAATTGAACAAATTAATAACATGTATTTAAGATCACAAAAAAATATAATTAAACAAATACTGGCATTTAGTTCTTACAAATTCTAACACGTTCTTAATCATATCTAGCATACTGCACTGCATTTATTTTGCCCATTCAAACCTAGGCAAACACTTCACAATATAATCACAATTTAGCACAGTATTTAACTGAATTCCACATGGCTCCAGGACACAGCTTTAAAGGACTCCACTGGTGACGGAGGATATTGATAATAACAGTTCTCCTACACTTACCTACTGCATATGACCAATTAGGCAAGACCAGGCACAAAACAAGCAGTCAAAAGATCAAATTCAATTAGCTACACTGCAGGCTTGCACCCTCAATTATTAGCATGGTACAAATAGTTTAAAAACTAAGGACCTTACATTTGAGTAAGGGGGTATTGCCCAATTGGAGCACATGATCACTAAAATGTTGTTTAACTGTGCTTTCTGTGCATACTGGTTACACCTGTAATTATGCAAGAAAAGTCAGTGTTCTGGATCCGAGAAACACAGTGGTAGGGTAAATGAATTTAATAAGGTTAACAGAAAATGCCTTCACAAAACAATGTCAGTAACTGACAATAACAGAGGAGTGGAGCAGGAAATTCAGAGCACATTGCTTTAATAATAAAAAGGTGGGGGACAGTGATAATGTACTTATTTACTTTTCACAGACATGTCAGTTCTGGCAAAAAACAATTCAACAATTCAAATCAGTTTTCTCCAGAAAATCTTGGAATGTTTTATTTTCCTCTTGAATAAAAAAATAACACACACTAATCACTGGCTTCTCCCACTATTTACCGGTAGTCGACCACTTATGTTCCCCATTAATCAACAAACAAGACATAAGGTTTGTCTTCTTTCCAAACTGAGAACTTTTAATATTCTGGGGAAATAACTTTAAACAACATAGCAAGTAATAGGGCTTGACCATCTATATTACTCAAACTAGAATATATAATCACACTGATTAATGAAATGCTAACTCTATTTATGTAAATATACAATTATGCTTTATATATAAATCTTTTACGTATAAAACTCCAATAAATCCGGATTAATTTAATGTTTGACTAACGTGTCGGTTTGGCTACTATCTACAATAAAGAACACTTTGCAATTGACTTTGAATAACTGACACGTAAACAACCTACATAAGTATTTGGATTACCCTCCTTTGTTCATTAGCATTTCTTCTGAACTCATTCATATTGTGAGTAATACTGTGACATGAATCGTGACTAAACAGGGTTAAGTCTGAGCAGTCCACCTACCTTATCCTTGCTACATATATCCGCTCTGATTTAACAAGAACTGCCCAGGACAGTCTTGCATACAGATGCACTACAGCCACAAAAAAGTTCAACCTTTTGTTATGTAAAGGGGAGGAGTTACTGCAACAGCATAACACCTGCAGCAAGGTTTCATGAAGTTTTAATGGAGTTCATAGAAAGAAAACAAGAAACAAAACCATCAAAAACCAAAGAACTGAAAGATATGTCCAAGACCAAGACAGAAATGACTTTATTCATTCTTAAAACCCAGGAGGTTGTGAATTACTGTTTGCATTATCTGCCATGTTTGCCTCAGTGGATAAACACAAGAATTATGGGATTGTAGTGGACCAGCTATTAGATACATACTTCCCCTAACCTGCAGCTGAAGTAATCCTGCTTGTGATCCCATGTTCTGTGTAGCATTAGTCAAAAAAGACTTATCTTTCAATTTCAGTAGTATGACATTAAAAGAAATAAAATGTCTACTTTGTAAGAAATGAATGCTATTCAGAAAACGATATATTTTTAGACACAAGCATAAATAACAGGTTTGGTTTCTTACCCTACCCTCTCAAACAGACTCATGAGCTGCCAGAACTTTGCAGTGCTTAACTAAGAGTTGCTGCTTGCTTTTAAGGGCATAGCAGGGATGAAGGAAAGCTGTGCCAAGGATCCCAAGTCTGAAATGATTGGTTTGCCACTGTGACGTGATTTTCTGGGATTTTACCAAAACCAGAAACCGAACCCAATAGATACCTTCAAGGTGATTCTAAACTGAGTCAAATCGTTAAAATTATGAAAAAAGAAAAATAGACAAAAACAGATTCTAAACATAAGTGAATCATAAAGGCAAGATAAGACTGAAACAGGAGGCAAGACTGAAACAGACAGAGTTTAGAAATGTAAGCGGGTGCAAAATAAACCGCAAACTAATAAACTTAGTAACTAAGCTTATTAGTTTGCGGTTTATTTTGCGGCTAAGCTTATTAGTTCATGGCACCCCTGTGAGGAAGCTGTGGCTCCCCAGGGCACCGCTGTGCACACTTTTGGAACCCCTGGCCTAGGACGTGGGCAAAGGAGACGAGCTTGGGACTGTGATGTGCTTAATTCAGTGTAGCATGGTCTGTTTGATGCTGTCATCCAGTGACAGTGCGCGTCGAGTATGTAATGTATCAAGATAAGCTGATAGTTTACTTCTCTTTTTAACATGTTTTTGAAAAAATATAACACAAATGTTTTTAATATATAGTAATAACACATATTCCTACTAACTAATCTGAAATAATTCCTGGATGCCATCTGGTGGAAGATGTTGGAGCTGATGATAGATAGGGAGGGTCCAGGTGGAGGACCCCACAAAAAGGCTCGAGATTGAAGCCTACAATTAAGGCAAGTCCAGTGTGCGTGTGTATGCATAACACACACAAACACGTGTGCGGGCACACTCGTATACTATAAGCATACACATTTCACGTGATGTAAGCAGATAATTTCCATTTCTCGAATTCCTTGTGCTAGAGGTTCCATAATTATTACAAAGAGGGGACATTTCTTTAATGATCTGAGGATGACTGCAATAGTTGGATGCATCAATGAGAGCTGTATGATGCAATTTCTTGCTCATCAAATGAGTCATTGCTAAGTAGGTAAAAAAATCACAAGTGTACTTTGGATGTTAATGTTTAAAAGGAAACCTAGCAAGGAACTCAGAATATGTATACTCTGGATTCTTGAAATTAATCTATAAAACAGGAAAATTAGAATGCAGGTGTCCTTGGCTGAAAGGCTATCATTTTGGAATGACTTTATTATATTGTAATGGTGAATATTATACTGCTACAGATAGTGCCACAAGGGGAAAAAATAATCTTTATGAATTTGAAACATAAGACTTCATTTTGGAAAAGGGCAAGGCCCACCTCCCACATAAACACCTCATGCAGATGCTATGCTACCTGCAACCTATAATTAATATAGTTATTCAGTTATTGTTGTACAAAAGAGTAAAAGGACTTTTCACCTCCCTAGGTGTAAAGAGTGGCTCTAGCGAAGATGCAAAAAGACTTTGAGTCCTCCCATGTCTTCAAGGAAGTAATGGCAATTGTGATAATTATTTCACAATCATCAGGAATAATGCCAAAGATAAAATGTCTGGCTTCAGCAGTTAAATTGTTAATGTGTATCATTTTTCAGGGAGTTCAGCATGTCTACCTGAGACTAGATAGCTCGCAGACTCCCTTGCTTTGGTATGGATGGGCTAAACCTCTCAATCCATGGCTTTTGTGTGCTAGATAAACTTTTGCTGTGCCATAAAATCCTTTTAGGCAGTGTTCAACTCATGGACATAAAAACATAGCAAACATTATCATGGTAGTTCTGTCCCTCATTATTAAAAGCTTGAGCAGAAAACCCCTCAGCCTGAAGATGACCCAAGTTTCCATAATTACAAAATTATTTATAAGTGTAAAGATAGCATTTCCTCCTTGCCAGGTTTCAGTGCCTTCCTTGCATTCAGGTCAAGAGGAATTGTGGGGGTTGTATCCATATTTGTTAGGTAAGCTATAGTTTCAAGATAAATTGTGCATTATACCATACTAAAACTTGTAGGGGTCCAGGTATATCTCTTTCTAGAACCACCTACAATATATTTTATTCAGATTTGTTAACCAGGGTAGAGCACTGATTACAAGTGATAGTTTCAGTCTTATCCTAGGAAAAAAAGAAAATAACTGAACAACACTTGCTAACCATTGTATGAATGCAAAGTGAACACACACACTTGATAAACACAATATGCACTCCAATATGTAGTAAGTAGTTAAGTTTATTGCGATGAAAGGAAGAATATGATGTGGATTAGGTTGTGTACTGGCAGAATGCATGTGGTTTTGTTAGAGTTTTAAAATGGGCTTTGAGTTGTGCTTTCAATATGGGTTAAGGAGTATTTTTGTGATTGGGAGAGATTCCCAGAGTTCATGGCTTAGTATAGACAGACTGGTATGCAGGATGCAGATTGGGTTGTACAATTTGCACCAGTGGACCTGAGATTTTGATATTTCTGAGATAACAGTTTGTGGTTTATCTGTAAAGGTTAGAGGCTAAGGGTGTAAGACTCTTATTGTGACATTAAACCATTGGGAGCCAAGAAGCAGGTGAGCTTTTCCCCCTTGAAAATAAGTGAATTATTTTACATGTATTAGCAAGATGCAGAGGGAAATGAGAGAATGATTTAACCAAATTCCAAGATACTTGGAGTTATCAGAGAACCATGCACTCAGCCAAGGTTCTGCCTAGTACCAAGCAAAGTGCTTTTTCTTTGAGGAGTTAAGTGATGAGGATCCTTGTTAATACAATGAATAAGGGAGTGGAAGTCAGCTAGAAGTTGTAATGTAGGGAGTGAATTATTAGGGCTCAACAGTATTATGCAAAAACTTACTTGGTATATGCTTTCCTTTCTGAGCTAAAGAGAAAACACAAGTTTGCATATATTTAAAAGGGAAAACTGTGATGGGTTAACAAATGACTTTCATCCAGAAGATGGGCTATAAACCCTGAACTGAATCTATAATCCTACAAGAAAGAACAACCCAGAGCAGACAGCATTTTATAAAAAGAAAATATCTGCCTTCATTCCATTCTACATGCTTTCCAGAAGGAAACTATGGCATAAGGATGCATGAAAAATACACAGCACATCTTTGTGGAAAGGTGGCATGAGAATGAACAAAGCCATCTCTGACAATGTCACAAGCTGTTTGGGCATACTGATGCGTATGACCCTTGCATTCCTATAGAAGGAAACCAACAAGTCAGCAGATGGTATGAGTTGTGTTCTAATGGTAAAGGAGTAAGTGATGAAAAAACTCAAAAACTGAAATGAGTAAGTGATGAAAAAACTCAAAAACGGAGATATTTTATCAAAGTGCAGACTGTTCCAAAATGCCTGCCATCCTGTGCTTCTAGGCTGAGTGAAGTGACCCTTAAGTGGTCAGATCTTTAACTGGTAACCAACTGGCCATTTTGAAAGTGAAGCAGTGAGGGAGAGGCAGTGGGTGGTGAGGCATTGGATTTTATTACAGATTGTAAAGTCAAGTGCCTTCAGTGGGAGGCTGTGGCAGTGATGGGGAACCTCTGGCTTTATTGAGGGATTTCAGGGTGGTTATTTGTAGTTTATTTGCTGAGTGTAGGGTAGTGAGATTTTTATAAGGGGTTGCAATGCTACAAAGAGTAAGAGTCCTATTGATGTGAAAGAGAATTGTGTGGGTAATTGTAAGTTGCTGAAATAGTAGCTGGTTTTGGAGTTCAAGCCAGCCTAGTTTGAGGTTTAAACAGTGATGAGTTCTATATGGTGAACCAGTGGCAAATCTGGCAATGTTGTTGTAGGAGGTTGCTAGTTTGTTTAGTCAACCAACTAATGTAATGAGCAGCAGAGAAAGTTTCTTTATTGAAATATTGAATGAAAGGTTTTAGAATGGGGTGCAGGAAAATAATGTATGTAAAGATATTATAAAATTTATATGGGAAAAGAGGGAAAAATGGGGCAGATTACACTAAACAATGCAGACTATAAAATATTACTGAAAAATATGAATAACATTTGAGAGTGTGTGCATGAAGTAATGTTACCTATATGAATGTTGCCTAATATGTATGGTCTGAAAGGTAGAACAAGTCACAAATTGTGGTGAAGGAGGATGTAGATGACCTACTGTATGGTGGGAAAAATAAGCAAGACATTTGACTATAAGTTATAAATGTTTATGGGAAATTTTTGATGCAATATGGGGTTAAAAGGAAAAATAAATGTAAAGACTGCAAACAATACTAGGATTAGAGTAATGGTTAATAGATGGTTACTACATGTAATAATAAGGGCAGAGTCATGGTTAATGGATTGTTACTACATGTAATAAAGTCAGAGTCATGGCTGATGGATGGTTTACTGATTGTGTTTGTGAAGAGAAATATAAGACAGGGCTATCCAATGAGCAGCATATCATTTTCTTTAGTGGTGAATTCTGTTGCTTCTGTTTTTAGTGGTATATTGCATGAGGGGCATATAGATTATGGAATTGATTAGATCCCTAATTTATCATATGCTGCTGATCTAGTTATAGCAAAAAAATGAGAGTTGAATAAAAATGGTGATATTAAATTATATTTTAAAGAAAAGTGGGATTACATTTGAAAGAATAAGTGTTTGTGTGAGTAAAACTGAAGATTTGTTTTTCTGGTACAAAAACTGAGATACTTGAATAGTGTTTGGTAAAGTGGAAGAAGTAAAGAAGTAGGAGGTAGTGACAGAAAAAAAATAAAAAGGGCTGTCTGGATAACTTTTTGGTTATCCTTAAAGAAAGCAAATTTGATTAATTCCATTATTTTAGGTAGGTTAGGGTAAATAGGAAGTGTGTATGTGTGTATATATGGATCCCTATCACATGGTCGACAGGCCAAATGATCGACTTTCATTTGGTCGACAAGCAGTTTTATGTGGGGGGCTTCACCCCCCACACCCCCCAGTGTGGGGGCTGTGCCCCCTACACCCCCCTAACTATATATATATATCAACTCCAGGGTTGCACAACATTGGGGAGGGGTGCAAATCTGCCTGTCAACCAAATGAATTGTCGACCAAATAAAAGTCGATCAAATGGCTTGTCGACCATCTCAGGTAGACCCGTATATATATATATATATATATATATATATATATATATATATATATATATATATATATATATATATATATATATATATATATATATATATATATATATATATATATATATATATATGTGTGTGTGTGTGTTTGTATGGGATCCGTACTCTTTATCGAACGGCCATTTCACCGAAAGTGAAACGGCCGAGCACACTTTTGCGAAAGTGATTTCCCCCAATGCTTAAATAAGGGTAAAAATGTGTGGAGATGGCTATTGAGATCGTAGCACACTGGGGATAAGGGAATATTCCCCTTTCCCCACTGTAGTGCAATCTCGGAGTGTGAATCTAAAAGTAGGAGGGTGTGGGGGTGCAGCCACACAAGTGGGGTGCAGGGGGGCTTCCCACCCTGCATAAACGCGAGTGCTGTGTTGTTGTTTTTTTATTTTGTTTTTGTTTTTTTAACACACTTTAGCAAAAGTGCTTTTTCGGTGAAAAGCACTTTCGCTAAAGTGCGTTCAGCCGATGTGGTTTCGGTTGTTTGAGCATTCATTCAGTAGTACGAGATCCATATATATATATATATATATATATATATATATATATATATATATATATATATATATATATATATATATATATATATATATATATATATATATATATATATATAATACAATATATTATATATATAATGTATATCCAGGTGAAAAGAAGCATAAATAATGCAGGTGATTTTAAGTGTGATGTGACAAAGAAAAAAGAAAGGATGGCATCATAAGGTGATGTGTAATTTTTATTATATTAACTGTGGTGAAGCACTGGGAAATAGTTGAGTTTATAAGGAAAAGAATATAAAGATTTTGGTCTGGTAACATAAGGTTATAAGGAAAAGAAGGTAATGTATTTGGAGTGGTAAGACTTTGTCAGTATTGTTTTTATGGAGACTATCTATTAACAAATTACCTGTGAAAAGAAATATGTTATACAAGAGAATGTGTGATAGCCTGTGTATGTATTGCAATTAAATAGTAAGAGCTGAGCATGTCTTATTAGGATGTGAAAGGACAAGAAGTCTCAGACTGGGTATGTAAAGAAAATACTTTAATAAGCATAATGCACAGAATGTGAACATAAATATGATATGTATGGATATTATGGCAAAGAATGGTATGGTATAAGGGGAAAGAATGTTTTGGGTAATAGGGAAAACATGGAATGAAAGACTAAACACTTTTTTTAAAGATGCAATTTTGTACACATTTTGGAAAGGATAACATTTTGGTTGTAGAAAAAAGGGTGGGGTAATTAAACTGTTTTGTGTTTTGGTAGACTAAGGAAGAGTTACGTCACTGTACATCAATATTGTAAATACTGCAAATGTCCTATGCAAATATTGAAATGATAAAGTTATGTAAAAAGTGTGTGGGTTATAAAAATAAAAACTATTTTTAGGTGCTGTCAGATCTTTTACATCAACTTAAGCTATCATCTCAAGCAGATGGGATCTCTGTTTAATGTCTCATCCGAGGGATGCTACATTTGGCAATACACCTTATGCAGTACGGCTGTGTCAGCAGTCTATCTGGTATGTGAATAGAACCCACAGCCTTCTGCATTAAAGGCCAACTGCACTACCTGCTGCACAACTGAGACTACTAAATAGTTTTGCTTTAGTTTTCCACTAAATTTACTAAGAAAAACTTTTTTCTATATATTCTTTTCTCTTTCAATTCCATCTCAGACATCTGAGTTTCTGCTGTTTTAATTTTTTTCTGTAAATCATTATTGCTTTGGTAATTTTGTTAATGACTGTATCGTCTTGTATTGTCAAAAAAAAGTTTGACTCAAACACTTGCAGTTGAAACAGCAAAGGATGCCATTAATGTTAATATTTCTAGTTTAATATAGATCAGCTCTGTTTAGATAAAGTAGCTGTCTTGGTAAATTATTTCTTAAAAAAAATCTGATATTTTGTAAGACTCTTAGACTGTATACCTCTTTTTCCTAATTATATTTACCAACCATTCTTTAGTTTGCTAAGAAAGGAGCAGCATTTTAAAATGTTTGGATACTTTCTTCTGACCTTTTTGCTCATCCTGTAAACTTTAATTTCCAGAATAATATATACTATATATATCTATATATATATATATATTTAATGAAAGAGAATATTAATTTCTTCTCTGGTAACCTAAAGTTTGTCATTTTTTGCCTTCTGCAGCCAGTGGCATATTGAGGGTGGGGTGTTGAGCAGTCTGCCATCGTGCAGGCAATATGGGGAATATATTATCTGTAGAGAATTTAAAAATAGAGGTGAGCAGTTAGAACGAGATGAAGGGATATCTTCCAAGTCTAATCTGCAGATACCAGTGGTGTGGTACTATATTACTGGCATTCAGTAACAACTGAAGCACCTTGTATTAGGCAGTTTAACAGTAGCAATCTGCTTGTTACTTTTGTAGCAAGTGGTTTGCTGCATGTTTGTTTTTTTCAACTCTTGATTGGGAAACTGCACAGGACACCAGATAAATTAGTTATATTTGAGTATGGAGCTATTCTTAAGATCATTTGTTTTACTATTCTGTTTAATGTCTTTACACTGTTTGTCATGTTTTGGTTTCACTGTGTTAAAGTTCTTTCAAGATGTCCATTTTATTAAGTTCCATTTTTCTGAGTTTAACTCATTTGTTTGGTGCTGCTGACTGAACATTTTCTGTACTTAGTCAAATCCATTTCCACAGCTGACAGCTTTTTAAAAGGGATACGATTACCATCTTGGGAAGATTCCTCAGAAATGTAAGTCTAAGAACTAAAGTTATTTTACATTTTGCTGCTGTGATTCTGGTTTTAATTTTGTGAAATTATATGAAGGTAGAGTATCTTTCCAAGAATACATTTATAATTTATATTTCTTGCCACGTATTTGACCTTAGTTTGCATGCAAGTAAATGTTACTCTTTTTTTTCTACAGACACAGATTTTGTTTTCTGGATCTTTTTTTTTTGGGGGGTATGGTTATTGTTGGTATGTTATTTGTATATAGCTAGATATCCAACTCAATGGTTGTGCGCCATGGTTGCACCACAGTGGAAGAAAGCAAAAATTGTGGAAGCACATACCAACTCTCACAATCTAGCAAACTGATAAAGCAAGCTGCATTCTTATTTACAAATCTTTAAGAAAATTCATATCTGTGAGCAAAAAAAAATGGAATTTTCCTTCTTACCAAAGTTATAATTTTACTGCGTAATATCATTAAATAAAACATAAGATCAGTTTTTGATAGTTTGTGGTTAGATAAAATGATAGACCCAGTTTTTGTGTCCCATATACAAATTTAGGCAAAGTACAGGAAGAGTGATATTATTCATCTGTTGATATTCCAAATTAGCTTCACAGATATCACCAAGATTCCTTTTGTAAATTCTACTATAGCACTTTAATATGTCAGGATAGCAATACATGGTTACCAAGAGCGAAGCTCAAATAAAAAACAAATAAGACTTGTATGCAGGTGATGGTGGTGTAACGATGCACGCATAGGTCAGATATTGTCTGGCTTGTTTTGTCCATTCATATGTAATAATCTCACTGGTAGGGAAGTAAACTGTGTACAATTTTATCTCTGCATCAGTCTAATGCAGCACACCAATGCAGATGCACACATGTATATTACATGTGAATTTATTTATGACAAGCTATATTGTTTGTTTGTGTCTTTCGGCTTTTCCCGGTTAGGGGTCACCACAGCGGAATTCCGGTCCGCTAATGATTGGCAGTAGATTTTTACATGCCGAGTTGCCAGCCCTGACGCACAACCTTCAACGAAGGTACGCCCATTCACGCATGTCTCCACACAGAAGACACCTTAGTTGAGAATCAAACAGGACAACGTCTTACTGTGAGGTGACAATGCTACCGCAGCACCACCACCGCAGCATTATGACAAGCTATATAAGCTTACATATTGCCTCCTAGCAAAATTTTAGAGGAACAGGTACTCTGATTAAACACAGGATGCAGAGTGCACACCGTGTCTTCACATGATTCTCAATGAATAATGCCAGCACAATCTTTCATAAACCATTTCTTTGATCACATCTGATTAAGAACACCTCTTTCCTATAATCCTACATTAAAAAATTACATGCAGAAGGGCATGTCCCCTGTATTATTTGGATCAGGACCTTGCTTACTCCACATCTCCTTTACTTAAATATCAATTTATGGTTGTATGACACTGGGATGACAAATTCTCAGCACAATGTACAAAAGCTAAGTGTAAATTAAAACATATGTGATCACGGAGTTGAAATATTACCAATATGCCATTGGTTACTTGTTTGGAAGCCGTTTTTACTTCTGCCAAACCTTGTACTCTGCTGAGCTGTACTTACAGATGTAAGATTGCCATATTGCTATTTGCATGATTCATAAACAAAGCTTTGTCGTACATGTAGTACTCGTATGGAGAGTATCAGAGTCCTGCAGACCTATGTATGAAATAGTGATGAAATGAAGTAATGCACTGTCCAGAGGCAAAGCTACAGAATTTGTCAGATAAAAAGCATTAACTGTATTTGTACCTGGATTCCCTAAAGCCCATTCTGCTAACAATAGTGAATAACAGAACTAAGCTGCCATTTAACTTTTATGTTTAAGCTTTAGTGTAATACGATGTAGCACAAGGCTTCCTTTTGGCCTTTGCAACTCATTATTTTTTCATTGGCAGTGATTAAGTAGCAGTAGTTGATAAAGATAAGATGCTGATTTTTACTGTGTCGTCATTAATGATGTCAAATGTTGAAAAAATGGAAGAAGGATTCTGTCTCATTTGAGTAACATTGATAAGGTCACATTGCCGATCAGTTTCAAGGGGATTTTAACAAGTGACCTTTAAAAAAGGAACAAAATACAGTTTGTATCTGTAAAGATCATATCAAACCTCTAGTGCCATTGACCAGCAGATCATTTGTTTTTAAGAGGCTTTCTCTGAGCAATTCCCTGTCAAAACTTTATTCTTCAACGCAGTGCTTTTGGACAGGTTTTATTTATTTTTGACAGACTTCACTTGATTACAGAGAAATTTCTTTTATTTCTTGTCACACATTCCTTGATCATGTTCCTCAGTATGTAAAAGGAACTGATGCACTTCTCACGTAGCAGATGGTGCTGTGCAGGTTTGACAGATGTATGTTTTTCTGAGACTTTCACTTACTTGATCAGAGAAGCATACATTTATCCTGTCTTGAAATCCTTGCAATGAATAGATTAGTACTTTAAAAGGCAGCTAAAGATTCCTAGCCAACAGGTAATGCTTTGCAGGGGAGATTTGCCTGTTTGTGTCTATACGAGCCTTCTGATAGACTTGCTTTGATACCATATTCCTGGTTAAAATTTCAGGTAGTGCAGCATATATAAACTGAAAATAACATTTCTCAGACAAATTGTGTGTCTGTATAGACATATATATATATATATATATATATATATATATATGTGTGTGTGTGTGTGTGTATACTTATAATATGTACTTATCAACGAGCTAATTCGCCGAAAGTACACATAACCTAACAGTCCTAATGTTGAAAATCAGCTGTTAATGCCGAAAATGTCAGACACGACATTTTCAGCATTAACAGCAATGCCACCCTTGCTGCTACTCCCTAACAAGTATACCTAACATCCAGATTATGCAGGGGGGCAAGCCACCCTGCACCACCCTGTGGGGGGTTGTGTCCACCACACCCTCCTAACTATATATTCCAACTCCGAGATTGCACTACACTGAGGAAAGGGATGTATTTCCCAACCGCACTGTACTATGATCCCTGTACATCCCTTTGAATGTTATATTTACGAATGCACAGTCCATTCACAGATATCACATTCGCTCATATAACCTGCACATATACGAAGTATTCAAACATCTGTAGTTCGAATACTTCATAGCCGTGCAATGGTACGGCGACATTACAATGGTAAACATCTATATATATGTATGTATGTGTGTGTGTATATATATATATATATATATATATATATATATATATATATATATATATATATATATATATATATATAGGATGTCTGCTGAGACTGATTGACTTTTTCCCCCTAGGGCAGCATTTTTCTTTGATAGTTTAGACAGTGTTCTCAAGGGTTACATGTTTTATTTTAATTGTGTATTTTATCTTTGTTTTAGGGCAAAATTACCCATGACATAGAATGGTTGTTACAGTAACAAGTAAATTTTGTACATGAAATTATTACAGACCAAAGTGAGTTTTTAGCAATATAAGGTGTACATTAAAATGAATGTAGTGAAAAGTAAGAATAACTTTAACTCACCAGGTATCCTGTCAGTTTAAAAGCTGTGAATTTGTACAAAACTCACATCTAAACATATTGTGCCAGTTTGGAAAGTCTTTCAAATGATTATTAATGAATATTCACACAGAACACAATTTAAAAAACTGGGAGTGATTATATTTTAATGAGCATGTTTTATTTTTGACACATTTGTATGGGATGCACTGTACTGGCTTTATTTCTACAGAACAGATATAAATAATATTTTAATGTGATGACTAAATACATAATTTGCCTACAAAAGTAAATCTGGTTGCATTTAAAATGAACAGTGGGAGTGCAATTGATTCTACATACATATATTGCTTTTATGTATGTATAGTATTTTAATTTTTTTCAAATTGCAGCAAAATTTAAGCCAAGACCCGATGCTGAAAAGATTATGTTAACATTGAGAAGCTTTTACTAGAAAATAAATCAGACTTATTTCTACTAAATCAGACTAAGAAAAAATGCATTTTTTAGAAAGTACTGGTGCAGCAGGCAATTAAATCTAGCCATGACGTTTCTGACAGGTGATTATTACAGGATACAAAAATGAAATAGCATATGTATTCATAAAATGCAGTTTAATGAACTAGTGATATAACTGCCATAGCAATAACATGCATGCCTTAATTTTACTTTTAAGACATTAAGAAGATAATGTAAACATCAAATTGAATCTTAAAATGTGCATTAACTTAAAACTGCAAGAACTATTTTTTTCCTGTTCTTAAAATAAGAGTTTAAAACTTAGGTATACAATTTAGAATCGTATACAAGGCAACTGGGGCCAGTGGCCATTTGCATTTTGCTTCTACCCACCCCTAAACCTTGTCTCTTTTTTCAAGAGCAACAGGCAAGTCATACTAAGGATATATTTGTGCATGCCAATAGTATGTCACATTGTTTAATTTGGAGCAGAAGTTTGTTCTTGAAAAGGATACCCATTCATACGTTCCTAGGTAGTTAAGCATGCAGTCCATGAGACCATTAAGGAGCCTAGTCCAAATCCCCAATTGCCCCAAAGAGCTATCTGGTTAAGTGACTTGAAGATTGAAGGTGGAAAGATTCAAACTCTATACCTTTTGGTTTGTGAAGATATAAGGGGCTTTGGATTACTAATGGTCCAAAATGCAAGGCACAGATCACACACATGTATCTTGCAGGAGACTCAGTAAAGTGAATGTGATTTCAGCCTTTTTTGGTGGCTCTGCTGTTTTAGGACTGTAATCTATAATCAGGAACATCTCAGAACTTTGTTTGCATGATATGCTTAGAAAGATACATCCCAAAAAGTCAATTTTATCTGACAAAAAGTCAGATCAATACAGAGGTGTAAGAAATTCCTTGGATTTAGGTGAAATACATTTTGCAATCAGCTGAGCCAAGTAAAAAGATTCCCTAACTTTTTTGAAATGTGATGGTCAAAGACAAGGAAATCATTTACTCATGTTCCAGGGCTCATCGCACTTTCATTTTGAAGTGCTATGTTTAAACAATAAATGGGATGAAGTGATTCTTTACGAGATATAGCATTGCACTTGCCAGCATTTAGCTTTAACCCTTTTTTTGAGCACCATTTGTTGATTTGTGAGATCCAGTTAGAGAGTGTGCATCACAGGCAGGCTTGAAGATAACCTCATATTTGTAGATTGTTAGCCAGTGATCCCCATTTGCAATCTGGAGATATGTGAAATACATGTTTAATTGTAGAAATCCAAGTACAACATCCCAAGGAGCACCAATGGTCACCATATTTGTTGAGAATGCACCTGCCACCCTCACTACGTGGATTCTATCCCTCAACAAATTTGCTATCAACCTAACTATGTATGAGTCACTTTGGAACTTGTTCAGCTTATTTATTTTATTTTAACATTTGTTTACCAGGAAAGTCTGACTGGACAGATCCCATTTTCAGCTGAGGCCCTGGGAGAAACACTCCAGATGTATGTCTTTGGAATTATTGTTATTAATTATATTGACATGTGGTTTGTCAAAAGCCTTAGCCAGGTTGAGGCATGCTGCACTGACAACAGGTCCGTGTTACTTTGTCAAAGAAGTTGTCTAGATTTATTAGATAGGATCTACCCTTAACATAGCGAATTGATTGGAGTCAAATTTTATAATATCTTTGATATCATAGTTAATTGGGGCAGTTGTGATACATTTCATGGCTTTGTGGATGAGATTAGTCAGGCTAATGGGTCTGAAGTTTCTTGGGTCAACCTTTGTGTGTAGCATCCCAACAGCTGTGCATCATGCTTCAGTGCAAAACTAGTGGGTGGCATTAGGCTGAATAGCTGTAGGAACGGGTTCACTATGGCATGGTTTTGTAGTTGGGGAACTGAATTTATCAGGCCCGATGGATGATGTAAATTTCACTTTGGAAGGAAGTATTTCTAAGTGTCTTTTGCTTATGATGGGGGTTTTTGATTCTGTGGGATATGTGAGCTTTGTAAAGTTAAATTCAATCCTTCGGAGAACCATCTGCTCACTTGGTATGCATAAATGGTATGTGAGCTTGAGAGCTTGAGAGTTGTGAAGCTAATATTTGAGGAAGAAAGTATTAATGCATATTGAGTTGAGAAGACACCACAATCTCTGCATCATTGTAAGCTCAGGTTCTTTGTCATCATTAATAATACTCAGAATTTAGTTTTTATTATAAGCAGATATTCTTTTCTGTATTTGATATATGGTTTTGAAAGCATCCCAGGCATATTTAAAGTTGTACTTTAATTTTAGTGGCATGTAAATTATTTTATGCCATGAGGTGTGGCAAGGGAGAAGGGAACAAGGGAACAACACATTCTGTGAACACAGTTGTCATACATTTAAACATTAAATACTGGGCCAGAACACTACACAACCAATTAGGAGATGCTGGGCAACATGTTTTATTTGCATGCCTTTGCTTTATATAGTTGTCTAATGTGGCATAGCTCAAACATTCATTTTCCTTGTATTCTCATACCTGTCATATTCAGTTTTAAAATTACCGGGTTTGCAACTGGAGCAGTTAAGTATAAGTAATTTCAGTGAGGATTTAAATGCTGTTCATGTATAATGTTCTGTTTCTTTAACAGTAACTGAATGATTTTGTAAGTGATGGTGTTTTGTTTTTCCGTTTGACCTTAGTTGTACAGTATTTTTAAAAGCTTTATGAAAATGTATTATATAAAATAAGTACAAGTACCTTGATATTATAGTAAAATTTAACTTTTCTGAACCAAATGTTAAAGAAAAAGAGAGTCACAGGAGTACCATTTTATTGTGGGGGGGGGGGGGTTGGCTGGCAACACATACTGATTGAAAAATACAGTTTTCATATATGTAGTGTTCTTGAATGGCGAACATGCAGTGCACACAGCATCTCATCAATATTTGAGAAAAAATACTTACGAAAATTTACTGCAAAGGTGAGTACACCAGTGTAATTTATAAGATCAATGCAAACCTGATGTTTATGAAAAACAGCACTTAAGTAAAACATTTATGTAAAAAAGTTAGAATCTCTTTCTTACTAATTTTACTTGTATAAAACAAAGCAAAGTTATTATTAAATTAAAATGTAGTGCATCTTAACTTTGTATCTTCTGCTAATGCAAGCTGTTTCAGTTGCTATTCATGCTAGTGAGAATAGCATAAAATTAGTAAAAAAATTCCCCGGGATTCCTTAACACCTACACTAAGTGTGCACCGTTATGAGTGAACAGACAACACAAGTATAACTTGCACCTCCTTCCTTCTAATTTTAGTTTCCAACTGAGTTTCTTGCAGCCATAAATGTTGAGGGGGATTCATAAAGATTACCACAAAGTGTAGGCTACATGTACATTTTATGTTTTCTAATCACTCAGAAAGATTACACTATGTGGTAAGGATGTTCGTGAATACAGATTGTGCACACTTAGTATACACATTAATGAATCTGGCCCTCTCTCTTCTTTATCTAAATATATAGAAATCATTAAGACATAACCTGTGAATAAAGAACTTTTATTAACGGGAGGAATTTTTGCTGCACATTTACTATGTGACCTTGCAGTTTAAACTTTTTCTAAAAGTTCTAATTGCCATAAGGCATGTTGTATTATATATTCAAGTAATAGCTTAGTGAGACTTGTTAAGCTGGAAGTGCAAGAATCTTTATACCCATAATGTTATGTTTTGACCTTTATAGTAGCTTCTATTATGGTACCTGAGCATACACACATTGTATATAATGCATATATAAATTTACCAATTTTTTAGAGCATTTTAGCACACATTGCATAACCTGATATAAATGCAAGGAAAGGTAACATATTCTTCATACTATGTTTGTCCCAGTGGTGGAATAGTTTTACAAGTCAAGTGAATAGCAGGGGAAATCTGAACTGCAGTATCAGTGTTAGATAGGGAAATAACTATCTCCTTTTGATCATATAACTAACTAATGCACATAAAGAGGAACATGTTTAATAGGTGAACAGGTTCATGGGGTAGTACTACCTGGGCAGACATTTTGAACAACCAAAAATAGCCTAGCCATGCTCCCTCGGAAGAATTTCAAAAGGTTCACCTCCTATAAAATAGCAGCCCTGCTGCTAGTATTTGGGTCAATGTTTATGAACCTATCCAATCATCACAGCTTAAATGGAAGTAGGTGAAGGAGGAGGGGTGCTCGGTCTGTTAAATATTTCTCCATGGAAGTATGTCTAGCCTTCTGAGCCATAAAGATTCTTACCCTGTTTCACCTCCTATTTCTTCATGCAATAAATGACATCTCAAATACCCAATTAAACTAAAAATTCATCAACAGATAAATAAAATACATTGGTGCAATAGATTCATTTCCCAATGTATCCCTCACCTGTGGAACAAACTTCCACTAAATGCCAAACAGTGTAACATCCTTGCCACGTTCAAGGTAAATCTAGATAACTGGGTGGGCATGTTAAAAATCTTCCTTGGTCTATCTTGTATTGCCTTCCTAGAGGCGGAGTGAAATTTTTGAATGGAATTTTTGGCTAGGCTTGCAATGAACTATGGCTATTAATTCTTACCAATGAACCTATGAACTATTTAACATATGGTGGAGTTTATTTTACTAGAAGGGGATCTGTTGAGTTATTAATTTATCACTCCAAGATGTCATTTTTGTTGGTCTGAATGCTCACTCTCAATATCCTCATATCACTGTTTCTGAGGTGGAGAAGATAAAAAAAAACATGTTTTTTCATAACTCACAAGATCTCTGTGTAGGAGTTTGTAAATTTACTGCAGAAAGTGAAAGGCTTTGTTATATGTACTAAAACCTATGGTAACCCAACCCATTCATTTTCTTGATGAGGAAATGCCAAGGTGTTTGAGGTTAGAATAAGCATTTGATTGATATAAAAGATGGCCGCCATTCTGTAGACACTGTACATCTACAGCTCTCCAGATACTCGGAATTAAAATCAACCCTGAGATAATACTACAATATTTTTTGTATTAATCGTTGGATATAACTATTCTACTACAATCAAACATTGCCTGAGAGGTAAAAGAACAGAAGGAAACTAATTAAATTCACAGGATTAAAGCTGATTGTCTGCCTGACTCTGAAAAGAGTATTAAACAAAAGATCTGCCTGATTTCTGTTTCACGATGTCAAAAGAGGAAAAAAGCATGGAAACAACAACAACTAAAACCAAATTATCAGCACTGCAGTCACCGGAAAAAGATTCAACAATCAAAAGACAGAAAACTGTAAAACAACAGGAACTTTTGAAAGCTGGAATGACAAATAAACCGGATCAACTGGCTAACATGGAAGACATCAAAACTGCTTTGTTGCCCATACAAGAAGCTTTAAAAGAACTTTCAAACCAGGTACTTTCTTTTGGTGCCACATGCAGTCAAATTCTTGAAAGGATAGATAAATCAGAAGCTAGGATATCCGAAAATGAGGACAGAATAACATTGCTTACAAAAAAAAAACAGATATTCATGACCTGGACATTCAATCTATGCAAAACAAGATTCTGGACTTGGAGGCAAGATCCAGAAGGAACAACATAATTCTAAGAGGAATTCCTGAAACTATTCAATATAATGACCTAATGTCTACCATTATACAAATACTGGAAATATTGTTCAAAGACTCTGATATGGCTAAGCAAATTGTTATAGAAAGAGCCCATAGAGCTCTCAGGGAAACACAAGCCTCAAATATTCCCAGACCGGTTTATGTCAAAATTCTTAATTACCAGGATGTAAATAAAATAATTCTAACTGTTAAAAAGAATGGAGGTTATGTTATGTGGCAAAATACTAGAGTTTCTATGGGTCAGGATTTACCATTGCAAATAAGACAAGCCAGACCAGCATTAGCTCCATACTGCAAGTTCCTTATTGAAAAAAAATATTAAATTTCAGATGAAATACCCTAATACATTAATTTTTACAGTTGATGGATCCAAATATTCAATTTCTACAAAAAAAGAAGCAAAACTTACCATTTTGAAGATTTTCAAATCCCTCCCAACTTCGGAAGCTTAACTGGAACGTTCAGTCTGTTTACAGCAACGTGGATACTGGGATTCCATGCCTACTATACCTTGAGGCTCCAAAATCCTTTGTTTGTTCTTTCTTCTTCACCAGGCCCCTTGGTTAATAATTAACTAGTTTTTTTTTGCAGGTCCAGCTTGTTTACGAAGATTCCACGAACTTGTACAGCTTCTATGAACTGTGATCCCTTGTGAGGCAACAGGAAGTCCTTTAGATGCTGCTGAGGGTCCGTTTTCGTGGCACATCCGGAAGTCCGTCCGCGAAATGGTTCCCCCTTCGTGAATTCGAAAACAGGATTTCATGACCAGGAAGTAGATAGAGCTTTGTGGAAGCAGGGGAACCTACTGGGAATGAAAAACGAGGCTTTGTGGACTTTTAATGTGTGTTTCAACTTTTATTTCTGTAAAAGGGAATGTGACTTCATTCAGGTAGGATTTAAACTGAATATTAAGGTAGTGGTTAAAACGTGTCATTTAATTAACATGGTAGAAGTAACATAAAGTTATCATAGTTATTTTACTTTCCTAGGTAGTTTGCCTGAATGTGGATGTGCCAATAATATTGTACTGTACTGCAATATTTATTCTCCTGCTTTTAGATTGTGTTTTACTACTGTAAATATTTAGATACAAAGGGGGTTTAATACGGGGATAGTAAGTAAATTAAAAGCACACAATATATCCTGGTATTCCTAGGGAAATGGAAACTTATTTTTCTGATGTGGTTCTGAATGTTTTGTGAACTGTGCTATTTAGATATTGTGTATATATTTAAATATAGTATCTGCTAACAATAGTTAATGTTATTTGTATTCACCAATGCTGCTGTCATCACAATGTTAAATAAATTAGATTAGATAAACAATGTCAAATTTAATGCTTTAAATATAAATTAAACATATATAGTGTATTATCTTGAAGTTAATAACATTACTGTTTAATAGGAGAACTGTCATTTATCTGCTTAGGTTAGATTTAAATAAGATAATTAGATATTCTAGGATAATATAACCAAATTATAGAACTAATAATATATGTGAACTATTGGAGAGGTAGAATAGTAAATTTGCATGTAAGGAATATCATTTGTGTTAACTAAATAATGTGATCAAGAGCTGTAGATAGATACCAGTGTTTAGTAGGGAATGCTTTGGTTAGGTTTTGTAGCGTTAGATGTAGTTATTATAGGTTTTTTGCATGTTTTTAGTGTGTTATTTTGTAAGATAAAGAACAAATATTTAGTGATGTGTACCAATAGAAGTTTATACAGTGTAAAAAAACTATGTTTGTCCTGGTCCAGGGGAATAGTGGATAGGCACTGGTTAGGGATAGGACGTCAAGATTGCTTCCAGATATTACATAATGTGCTAATACATCTGAATCTAGTATCGTTTTGCAATTTTAAAATACACTTTAAAGTTTTAAAAATCTTAATGTGTGGATAATAGACTCATGGAATGTTAAAGGCTTCCAGAACTTGAAAAAAAGGAAATTATTTTTTCATTTGCTCCTCCAGTCAAAAGCATGTTTTATTTTGTTACAAGAAACCCATTTGGCTAATGATCAATGGACTGCCCTTAAAAATAAGAAATGGATTAGAGAGGTGATAGCTTCGGAAGGGACAACTAATAGTGCAGGGGTGGCGATTATTATTAAAAGTCAGTACCAAGAGAAAATCCTAGATTTTAAAATGGACAAAGAGGGAAGATGGTGTTATGTGATTCTCGTATCCAAACTTTACGATAAACCGGTGATACTTCTTAACATATATGCCCCATGTACCAATCAACAAATTTTCATAACGTCACTTTATTTTATCCTGAATCAATATAATAATTACTGTATAATAATAGGAGGTGACTGGAATACATACCAAGACCCTAAATGAGATAAATCAAGCTCTCATAGGTCCTTTAATAACCAAGCAGTGATAGCATTACAGGAATTTAAAACAGATTTTAAATTATATGATCCGTTTAAATATAATAAGAATCACATGAACGTTAATAACTTTACATTTTATTCAAGTTGTCACAAAATGTGGTCCAGGATTGACTTTTTTCTAATTTCAGACGCACTAATGTTTTTTGATCCTTATATATACATACAAGCTCGACATTTGTCGGATCATTCTAGGATCACATTAACTTTTAATAAGGACGCTAGTTATAAGATATGCTTTAAAGGCTATAATTGGACATTAAATCCATATCTATTGCATAAAGAAGAGGTAATAAAAGAAGCTCAGGAGTTCTTTAATCAATTACTAGCTAATCTTTCCGAACACCGTCATCCGTCTGACATAGAATGGGCAACTACCAAAGCACAAATTAGAGGAATGTTTCTCCAAAAGGCTACTTATTATAAGAAATTACAAGTGAGAGACATACAAGAATTGGAAACTAAAATTAAATTACTGGATCAGGATCTAATTGGGAATTATAGTAAACCAACTGAAATGGAGTTATTAAAATGTCAGAAGGACCTTTTTTTTACTACAAAACAGTAAATTATCATTTTATGAGCAGAAAATGCTTGTAAAATACGCCAATCACATACAGACCCCCTCAAAAGCACTAGCACGTATTATTAATCAATCAAAAATACCTTCTCAAATCTCTGAAATACACTTTAATAATAAAACATATACCAATACTGAAGATATCATGAGGGTATTTGAACTAATATTTTCACAAGTATATGGTGAACGACAGGAAGTTAATATAAATAAGAGTAATAATGATTTTCTGCAGAAAATTATCTTTCCGAAGATTGGTGATGAGCTTCATATGAACTTAATTAAACTAATTTCTTCAGAGGAGATAACTGATGCAATTAAGAAATTAAAGCCATATAAAGCTCCGGGACCAGATGGATTGACCACAGAATTCTATAAAACTTTTAGTGATATATTGGGAAAAATACTTCCACAGGTATTTAACTATATAACTAACAATAAAATCATTGACCTGCACTTTAATGCTTCGAAAACTATTCTTATACCGAAAGAGAATACTGATTTACATAACCCGGATAATTATAGACCTATTTCACTTTTGAATATAGATATGAAAATTATGACATCGATTTTGGCTAACAGATTGAAGAAGGTAATTAACCTGATAATATCAGATGAACAAGCCGGTTTTATAAATGGCAGACAAACTACAGATAATACGTTATCACTTCATACACTGATTTCTTATGCCACTCACAGGAACTGTAATGCATATGCACTCATAATTGGCGCAAAAAGCTTTTGATAGAGTGAACTTAGAATGTTTGTTTGATACTTTAGCATGTTTTAATATACATAAGAATTCATTTTAACTTTAAAAACTATATAATAATCCTTATACAAATCTAGTTATTAATAGGAATCTCTCAAAAGAATTCAAATTAAGAATGGTACCCGCCAAGGGTGTCCGTTATCACCTATATTATTCAATTTATATTTGGAACCATTATTTCTACATATCAAACAAAATATTTATCACAATGCTCCAATAATTTATGGTACGAAGATTTCCATGACGGCTTTTTATGGACGATTTGAATATTTATTGCACAACACCTGTTTCAGATATTAAGAAAATATTAAAAGCTGTGGAAGACTTTGCAAAAATATCTAATTACAAAATAAATTAAAAAAAAAACAAGGTATTCCCATTAAAAACGCCTACACCCTTCTCGCTTTTACCATTGGTAGGGCAGGTAAAATCTGAAGAAAAAATAAAATATTTAGGGGTTGTTTTTTCAACAGATAATAGAGACTTTTATGTAAATAATGTTAAGTTAATTTGGGAACAGATAGTATCAGATTTAAAAAGATGGGATAATTTGAAACTACCAATAATGGCAAAGACCTCAATTATTAAAATGAACATACTCCCCAGAATACTATATACCTTTAGAGCTACTCAAGTTCAAATTTCTAGGAAATTCTTCAAACAACTTCATACAGAATTAGCTAGATTTGTATGGGAACCTAGAAAAGTTAGGAAATCTTATGACAAACTGATGACTCTGAAAAATAGGGGTTGGAACTACCGAATTTTGAAACATATTATTTAATAATAAACGCTAACAGAATTTTAAGAATAGTTAACTTTGATAAGATCAATTCGAAATGGGCTCCTAAGTGGTTGATTTTAAATCATAAACATGTTGCTGGTCTGGGTATTAATTGTAAGGCATTACCTTTTTTAAACAAAGATACCCTTAAAATGTACGTATTGATGGAGCATATTAAAATATATATAATATCAGTACAAAGTCTGTTTAACTCACTAAATCTTTTACAATATATGATGATTTTTCAACCGTTTCACAAAAATCCGAATTTGAAAATTGGTAATCAGTTGATAGACCTTAAGAAATTCCCACTTATAAGTAATTTAACCATATTTGATTTATATCCCTTTCTAGGAATCTCAATACATAACATACTAAGAGATGGATCTCCTAACTCGTATTTAATTATAATAAGACAGTTAAAGGACTTATCAATAAGCTATTTTAGTAATAGGAATTTTAAAATTAAAGAAGAAGATTTAAACATTTGCCTAAACTTATGGCAAACCTTAACACAGGAATGTAAATATATAACAGCGTCATATAGTTTGATGAAAGAGGTGAAATACAATAACCAAATACTTTTATCGAAATACTGGAAGGAGAAATTGTTAACGATTGAGGATAGTAAAATAGTGAGAGCAATTAACTTAACCTTAAAATCAGTGTCCCTTCAAAAGTTATTTACTCAGTTGATGATATTTAATAATGCGTATTATACGCGTCTCACTTTACATAAATTTAACTCAAAAAACTCACCCAAATGCCCATATTGTATAGATCAAACGGCTGACCTTTTACACATGTTCTGGAGTTGTAAATGTATTTTTAAACTCTGGAATTCTTTGAAATTCCAACTACAAAAAATGGGATATCAACAGTCTACACTTTCTTGGGAGTTTATGATTCTGCATATTCCACCAACTAATTTGGATAGATCCCAAAGGATCATACTCGTAAATATCTTTTTGTTAATGAAGCTATATATAGCTACAAATTAGCTGAACCCATCCCAGAGTTCATGGGAAAATTTCAAGAGTGTAGCGATAAAACATATCTTAGCACATACATTATTAATTAGTGATCATAAGAAAAGTGTAAATAATACAAAAATATGGGAGCAAATCTTTAACATTGTCTTAGCTTAAGGTTCCATTCCACTTTTCTCCGGGAAGTACAGACAAACTATTGAGTTGTCTATAGATAAGTATTATACTGATACTAGATTTTTAGTCTTTTTGTTTTTTTTTTCTCTCTGTAATATCTATTTAGAAGTGTATAGTTATGTATAATGACTCTATGTAACTGTTGGAAGCATTCATGTATATATTGTAAATAGGTTGTAGTATTGTATTAACATTTAGAATAAAAAGAAAAATAAAGAATTATTATTGAAAAAAAAAAAAAGAATAAGCATTTGATAAGTTGCATGCCAACTGGAACATTATATTGAAATGTTATCCTACTAAGGGGTGAGTATAGGGTGACTAAGACCTCTTTGGATCTTGAGGCTATACTTTTGATTAAATGGGCAATAAAAAAGATTTAATTACTGAAAATGAATACCTCATTTTTAATTTATTTATTTTATGTATTCATCTATTCAATTTGTTTTGATAACCAGGTAAGTGGACTGGTTGACAAATCCTTTTTAGCCATGACTCTGGCCCCATGGTGAGAGATGCAAACAAAAAATAATACAGAGATTAAAGAATCTGCACAGTTGTGTATTGGCTCTACTTTTCTGTACAATACACATGCATGTTTACAGTTATAAATGTAAGTCATTTATGGTATGCACAATTGTTAGGCAATCAGGCAGTGGACTTTTGTTAAAGGCATATTTTATCAAGAAAAATTTGAGCTGCAAGGACTAGTCTTGGTCATGGAAGCAAGAGTCTTTGAAGTCCTTGAACAGTTCTTTTAGATTGTAGATCAACTGATAATGAACTGTCCTTTAAGTGAATCGATTTCTCATGACTGTTTTGTATGCATTAATCAGTGGAAAACTATGATATTATACATTTTGCTTTGCATAATGGTTTGGTCCTAGTGACAGGTATTCTCTCTAGCCCTTCTTGGTGAGAGAGTCTTTGGAGGACTCAGTAATGGCATTCAGTTTGAAGTCCTTTGCATAGTTGGCCAACCACAAAACCCAGACATTGGTGCCAACTTGTCTGATGTGAAGACCAAAGAGAAGGGGGACCAAGCACACAGCCCTGACGGACTCCACTAGGGACTAATCCATTAGATGAGAAGGTGCCATTAACTATCACCCTGTAGGTATAATAAGAGCAAATTGTCAAGTCATTTAGGAATAGAGGGATTATAGTAATTTGTAATGTATACACACTCTCTGTTTTAGGATAGTTTATTTGCTAGTCATTCTGATGTGAATAATTATATTCTTAAGGACTCTATGCTAGGCCCAGGCTATGCAGTTTTATCATGACACCCCTGATCCCATTAACTGGTAACAGACTGTCAGAAATAAGTTCTAAAACTTGTCAATCTTCCTTAGAACAGTTTACTTCATACTAACCCTCCATGCTTAAGTTATATGATTATTTTCTTGTGATGCCCCTTTTCTTTCAGAAGTTAACTTTGCATGTGTACAACATCTGTAATTATAGGGAAAAACTAAATATATAATTAGATTTAGTATAACAAGAAAATAACGCCCCTCCAAAGGGTGAAGATCCCGGTGGCTTCACAAATTATGTAAAATGAATAAAATAACAAAGGCATCCACCAAACTCCTACACAGCAGTGAATATTGCACTTTATATGCGGATATCACATAAACGAACCGTATCTTCATTAACCATAAAATACTTTTATTGTATGAAAGTTAGCCCTTTCACCGTACTGGCTTCTTCAGACTTATAACAAACAAAGGAAATCATTTGTTTAAATAAGCATTGGTCACATCTGATTGGTTGACATAAAATTAGGTATCATTAGTAATTAAAACCACACTGAAACTTCATTGTAATATTCATACACAATGTTTAGTTAAAATCAAAAACATATGTAGCACTAAGCTCACTATAAATATACTAAAACTAACTATATATCCATTTAAAATCTATACTAATCATTAACAAAACATAACTGCATGGTATGCAATTTCAAAAATATATAAAAATGGATAATTCTAATGTGTTTCATCCTAATAATATTCATTCAAAAACTATACATATCAAATCTATACCAATTATTTACAAAAATGACTGCATACTGCACAGTTTCAAAAAATATATATATAATAAACATTTCTAAAATACTTCATTCTTAAAATATATACTTCCTTAGGAAACATCCTACATTAAAAATATTATTACTACTAAGGACTATACGATTTCACCAGCAAATGATGATGAGTTGTTGGTGCAAAAATAATTTAAAGTTCATCATACTTTAATCATTTTAAGCTTTCTTTTTCGAAGGACTGGTTTTAAAGGAACCTTGTCATTCAGTCCTGGAGATTTATCAGCTCTGAATCTAATTATCCATCTTAACTCACATTCCTCAGTATAGCTTTCTAAATCTCCACCTCGTATGTTTGGATTTACCTTCTGTATAACCATGAATTTAAATTTATGTGTGGGGCCTAATACAATATTATGTTTTGCTAGTGCACTGTTTTCTGACCCTATACGTAAGTGGTACATGTGTTCTCTAATTCTCTCACGTAATTTCCTATTAGTTTTACCTATGTAAAACGCTTCACAGGCTGTGCACCTAGCAAGATAAATGACGTGTTCGGTCTGACAATTGGCTGATACATTAAATGCAAACTCTTGACCTAATGAAGGATATACAAAAGTTCTTCTTGTGTCAATGTATTCACACTGGTTGCATGTATTGCATGGTTTAGTAAAACCTTCTATTTGATTTTTTGTTTACACTGGATCGATGACACAAGATCTGTTTCAAATTTTTCTTATTTTTAAATAAAAATCTAGGAATATTTCCTACAATTTCTCTTATATTATCATCTAAGAGTAGGGTGCTCCAGTGCTTCATAATCACTTCTTTAATCATCCCAAAGTCAGATGTAAAAAACATTGGGATTTTCAACGAGTTGCCCCTACCTTCCTGTGGAGCATGTTCAGTGTCATAACCACTTGAAAAATAGGGTTGTGCTCTGGAAGTTCTCAATAAATCAGTCTCTCTGATAATTTTATCAACTTCTGCTGGATTATATTTCCTTTCAATGAGTTTTGTTCTAAGATCTAATAATTCTTGTACATAACTTGCATCCGTAGGATTTAATTTGGATGCCCTCATGGACTGGCCTTTAACTACATTGTTAAATACATAATGGGGGTGCATACTATCCCTGTGCAATAAAGTGTTCCTGTGACACAATTTCCTATGGACTCCTGTATTTATAAGACCATTTTCAAGTCTTTCAATATTAATATCTAAAAAAGAGATCTTATTTCTTGAATAACTCCTAGCAAAATCAAGATAGTCTGTTAACCCATTAATTTTTGATAAGAACTCAACTAAACCAGCTTCATCACCCTTCCAAATTAGAAACAAATCATCCACGAAACGTTTATAAAATCCGACATAATGTCTGAAACTTTCTAAAGGAAATAAATATCCCTCTTACCATTCGGCCATAACTATGTTGGCGTAGCTATTGGCACACGAAGTGCCCATAGCTACGCCATCATTCTGAATGTACACCTTCTCATCAAACAGGAAGATGTTGTTGTGTAATATAATTTCCAAGAACAGGGTCAGTAGATCTACGGTTCTGTCTCCCAAAGATGAATGTGTTGATATATAATGGTGTACCTTTTCTATTCCCTCATCATTTGGTATCACTGTAAACAAGCTCTTAATGTCTAGGGTCACCAATTTTTGTTGCACATTTACTATGTGACCTTGCAGTTTAAACTTTTTCTAAAAGTTCTAATTGCCATAAGTTATGTTGTATTATATATTCAAGTAATAGCTTAGTGAGACTTGTTATGCTGGATTTCTGAAGAGTGAAGATATTTTATTATGAGTTATTTAAATTTTTGAGGTTAACAGCCCACTAATTCCTATTATTCAAGGGTTGCCCAAAGTGCAAGAATCTTTATACCCATAATGTTATAGTAAACAGTTTTGACTTTTATAGTAGCTTCTATTACAGTGATACCAAATGATGAGGCATACACACATTGTATATATATCTTCCTGTTTGATGAGAACGTGTACATTCAGAATGATAGCGTAGCTATGGGCACTTCGTGTGCCAATAGCTATACCAACATAGTTATGGCCGAATGGGAAGAAGGATATTTATTTCCTTTAGAAAGTTTCAGACATTATGTTGGGTTTTATAAACGTTTCGTGGATGATTTGTTTCTAATTTGGAAGGGTGATGAAGCTGGTTTAGTTGAGTTCTTATCAAAAATTAATGGGTTAACAGACTATCTTGATTTTACTATGAGTTATTCAAGAAATAAGATCTCTTTTTTAGATATTAATATTGAAAGACTTGAAAATGGTCTTATAAATACAGGTGTCCATAGGAAATTGTGTCACAGGAACACTTTATTGAACAGGGATAGTATGCACCCCCATTATGTATTTAACAATGTAGTTAAAGGCCAGTCCATGAGGGCATCCAGATTAAATCCTACGGATGCAGGTTATGTACAAGAATTATTAGATCTTAGAACGAAACTCATTGAAAGGAAATATAATCCAGCAGAAGTTGATAAAATTATCAGAGAGACTGATTTATTGAGAACGTCCAGAGCACAACCCTATTTTTCAAGTGGTTATGACACTGAGCACGCTCCACAGGAAGGTAGGGGCAACTTGTTGAAAATCCCGATGTTTTTTACATCTGACTTTGGGATGATTAAAGAAGTGATTATGAAACACTGGAGCACCCTACTCTTAGATGATAATATAAGAGAAATTGTAGGAAATATTCCTAGATTTTTATTTAAAAATAAGAAAAATTTGAAACAGATCTTGTGTCATCGATCCAGTGTAAACAAAGAATCAAATAGCACGCAAATAGAAGGTTTTACTAAACCATGCAATACATGCAACCAGTGTGAATACATTGACACAAGAAGAACTTTTGTATATCCTTCATTAGGTCAAGAGTTTGCATTTAATGTATCAGCCAATTGTCAGACCGAACACGTCATTTATCTTGCTAGGTGCACAGCCTGTGAAGCGTTTTACATAGGTAAAACTAATAGGAAATTACGTGAGAGAATTAGAGAACACATATACCACTTACGTATAGGGTCAGAAAACAGTGCACTAGCAAAACATAATATTGTATCAGGCCCCACACATAAATTTAAATTCATGGTTATACAGAAGGTAAATCCAAACATATGAGGTGGTGATTTAGAAAGCTATACTGAGGAATGTGAGTTAAGATGGATAATTAGATTTGGAGCTGATAATTCTCCAGGACTGAATGACAAGGTTCCTTTAAAACCAGTTCTTCGAAAAAGAAAGCTTAAAATGATTAAAGTATGATGAACTTTAAATTATTTTTGCACCAACAACTCATCATCATTTGCCAGTGAAATCGTATAGTACTTAGTAGCGATAATATTTTTAATGTAGGATGTTTCCTAAGGAAGTATATATTTTAAGAATGAAGTATTTTAGAAATGTTTATTTTATATATATATATATATATATATATATATATATATATATATATATTGAAACTGTGCAGTATGCAGTCATTTTTGTGAATAATTGGTATAGATTTGATATGTATAGTTTTTGAATGAATATTATTAGGATGAAACACATTAGAATTATCCATTTGTATATATTTTTGAAATTGCATACCATGCGGTTATGTTTTGTTAATGATTAGTATAGATTTTAAATGGATATATAGTTAGTTTTAATATATTTATAGTGAGCTTAGTGCTACATATGTTTTTGATTTTAACTAAACATTGTGTATGAATATTACGATGAAGTTTCAGTGTCGTTTTAATTACTAATGATACCTAATTTTATGTCAACCAATCGGATGTGACTAATGCTTATTTAAACAAATGATTTCCTTTGTTTGTTATAAGTCTGAAGAAGCCAGTACGGTGAAAGCGCTAACTTTCATACAATAAAAGTATTTTATGGTTAATGAAGATACGGTTCGTTTATGTGATATCCGCATATAAAGTGCAATATTCGCTGCTGTGTATGAGTCCGGTGGATGCCTTTGTTATTTTATTCATTTTACAATATCATTACATTTGACTCATTTTGTCACAGCAGTGTATATAAATATGCAAACCATTAACACACAAGGTGCATAGTGCTTTGCCATTTGTTTCAAAATTAACAGGTCCATTACCAGTTAAGCAAACAGAACAGAACACTATTTTACCAAGAGATGGTAATCTGTATGATGACATTATGCAAGGTCTGAGGCACCTCTTTGTCATAACACAGGTTATTTTTATTACTGGATACAAGACTATACCTCACTGTTACTTGACAAGGACATTCATATGCCTTTTATTACTGGGCAGTTACAATATAAAATGTATATGTGTCTTTGTATTTGTGGTACCACTGCCAACTCAGTTGATATATTGACTTTAGGAAAATGAAACTACTCCTAGAATCTAAAATTAAAAGTCAGTTTTATGCACTTCAAGGACTGTTTTTACACAACATATTTAAAACTGGCAACACAATGCTACTGAAGTGTGCAATGTCTCTGCATTAGGAGACCACTTCTTTAAGTAGGTTTATCTGGCAACATTAAATCATTTGTCCTCTTTTTTGTTGCTCCAGCACGAGCTTGTAAAAGTGAATGTTTTTATATCTGATTTGTGGTAATGCTTAAAGTGCTGTAACATTGGAGACAAACAATGCACTTGAAAACAGAATCAAAATGATTTCATTTAATTTTGCAATGCATTTAACTAGCATTAGCTGACTGCAAATTTGAGCAACAGATATTTAATCTCAATTAACTCTACATTTATACAAGCATATAATGGGTTCACTGGAAATGCAGGTATATCTTTTAACAGTAAATTTTACAATATTATACATATTATGACAGCAGTTATAGTCTCTGGTTTGGTATTGAGTATAAAAAGTGTTTCACTTTACATATTCTGAATGTTCTCCTCTGTGAATTAACAGCATAGTGCCAATATCACAAATATTCTGTTTGCAGTATAACTGATGTGATCTTTATTTTTATGGGTGACTGATGGTGCCCTTTTCCTTTACTTTACTGAATACTACCGCAGCCATACCACTCAACCTGTTAGAGCAAAAAATCTGGACAAAGCCTGACATACTGGAGGGGTCAATGGCCCAAAACTAGGGACCAATTTTAAATATTACAGGTTCATAGGTAGGTACTAGGCTATTGGCCCTAGGGCCTATATAAGCCTAGCCAAAGGTACCCTGGCTTTCTCCACCCAAGAAAATTATTTTCCTGTGCCACTGTCGAGCAGAGCCACAGAAGGGATCCCCGGGGTGAATTTCTTATCTCCCATCCAATCATCAAGATTTTTCTTGAAGAGCGCTAATGAGGAGCTTTGTTTGATATAGATAGGTAGTTTGTTCCAGAGTATGGGAAGTCTCTGGGACAGGAATCTATCCCTCCAGCATGTTCTGTTTATTGTGGTGACAAGGTTTAGGTCCCTAGACCATGTAGCTCATAGGGATTGGGATTTCTTTAAGTGGAGCATGTCTAAAAGCTCTGGGTTTGACATAGCTTTGTGTGTTAGGCAGAGGTTGCCTCTGAGTAGGCGATATGCAACGGAGTAAAGCTGCAGTTTTTTGAGATGGTTTGCATAGGGCATCTGTTTGAGGCCAGTAATCCTCTTTGTGAGGTATTTCTGTGGCCTTTCCAGTTGTTGTAGATGTCTTGTGAGGTACATGCCAAAAGGGGCATTATACTCTATAATGGGTCTAATGAGGGACGAGTAGAGGGGAACAATGCCCTCTTTTTTCCTGGATGAGAAACATTTTGTGATGAGTTGTGCCACATAGAAGGATTTCCTGACTACTGTGGTGATGTGATTATCAAAGGAGAGACCACTGTCCATCTATGTCCCAAGGTCTCTTACCACACTTTCAGTGTTAAGTAGACTACCGCCTATGTGGTAGTTCATGGGTACTGAGTTTTTACCAAAAGGGATGACAATGCACTTTTTGGCATTAAGCTTGAGGCCATGGCTTTGACACCAGGAATCTGTCTCAGCAAGGCCCTTTTGTAGGATGTCCACATCTTTTGGAGTTTTGATTATGGCTCCTAGTTTGCAGTCATCTGCGAACTTCGTTAGCCATAGACCTTCTGTGTTGGCCTGTACTTCAGAGAAGTAGATACCAAACAGGAGAGGACCCAGGACTGAACCCTGTGGTACTCCACTTGTCACTGGTCTGAAGTTGGATTTGGAGTCTGCTGTGGGTTCTGTCAGTGAGCCAGTTGGCAACCCATCTTGTGACATAGGGATTTATACCTAGTTTAGTGAGTTTATCTATAATTCCAGAGTGGGGGATGGTGTCGAAAGACTTGGCATGATCTAGATAGGCTGTGTGAACCACCTTACCCTCATCTATGGCTTTGGTGACTGCTTCAAAGAAGTCTATCAGGTTTAGGAGACATGATCTGCCTTTTACAAACCCGAACTGAGTGGGGTCCTGAGTTTGGAGATTACCACTGTCATTGTTTATAAGTTCCATGATGATACGTTCCATAGCCTTGCAGACCAGGCTCATTAGGCTAATGGGGCAGTAGTTTCCAGGGTCTGTGGTGGCTCCCCCTTTGTGGAGTGGGATAACTGTCACTGTGCTCCATTCAGTGGGCACATAGCCAGAGGTGAGGCTATGATTGAACATGGTACTTAGGTGGGGTGCCAGTTCATTCTGTAGTTCATGTAGAACACAACCTGGGATGTTGTCAGGTCTCATGGATGCTGTGTTCTTGGCTTTGGATAGTGTATTTTTTACCTGTGCAGCCTTGATTACAGGAACTTTGCATTCTTCTGGTATAGAGATGGGCCCTTTAGGGGATGACAGGGGGGTAAAGTTAGCACTGAACCTATCTGCCAGGATGTTGGCAATATCAGTTGGTTCTGTATATTTAATGTCATTGTGCTGTAACTCAGAGCAGATCTGAGTGTTGCCATTGAGATTCTTGACATAGCTATAGAATGCTTTGTGGTTGTCTTTAGAGTCAGTGGCGATTTTGTTTTCATAACTAGCTTTGGAGGATTTTATGAGGGATCTCAGCTTCTTACTGAGGCTGACCGGGGAGTTTCTCTAATCATGGGATTTTACTCTTTTTTGCAGCAGTTTCTTTCTTCTGTTGTAGAGTTTGTTTATGGCAGGGGACCACCAGATAGGCTTCCTCAGATAGGCTTCCTTTTTTTGGAGGATAGCATCTTGGTTCTGTTAGGGATTGCACGATCCATGCACTCGTGTAAGTGCTTATAAAGTGCATTTGTGTAGGATTCAGCAGTCATACCTCTATTGTCCATCAGCATGGGTGTCGTGAAGTTTGCCACTTCTGTCTTAAGAAGCGTGAAGTTGGCTTTGGAGAACTTTTTACTGTGGTTTCCCTAATGGGGGGTAGGGGAGGGATGTGGATGTCTAGGGTGATTAGCTTGTGGTTGGAACTGACCAACGAGGAATTGATCTCTGGTGTGGAGCACCGGTTGCCCATGTTGGTAATAACCAGGTCTAGGATATTGCTGCCCCTGGTTGGGGTGTGGATAAGTTGATGCATGGCATTGGAATTTATGAATTCCAGAAAACATTGAGCACAAGAGTTGGTACATGAATAGTTTTCCCAGTTAATGGTAGGGTAGTTGAAATCGCCCATTATTAGGGTGTTAGGTTGTACCCTAATATTTTCCAGTGTATTAAGAAATGAGGAGTGGGAATCCTGGGGCATGGTGGGGGATCTGTAGCAAGCTACAATTTGGATTGCGGTCTTGCCCAGAGTTAGTTGCACTTGGATAATCTTGGATGCATTATGCTGAGCAACTAGCCTGGAGGTGTGGATATCCTTAATGAATATGGACACGCCTCCGCCTTTAGTGTTTCGGTTCAGGTTAGGTGGCCGAAAGGTGTGGTATGAATTATAGCCTGGTAATGCAGGGGTACTCTCTGGAGCCTTGAACCAGGTCTCTGTCACTGCACAGATGTCGATGTTCTCCATTTTAAGGAGTGCCTCGAGTGAGTGCATTCTGAGGTTTAGACTTCTAGCATTGAGTAGCAATACCCTCAGATTCTTCTTGCCTGTACCTATTAGGGTGGTGAATTTGTCATTTGAACCATGCCTAAAAAAGGCACTATAGGGGTGGCTAAAGCCTTAGCCAGTATCCGGAATCCCAGGGGCGACAGGTGCAGGCCATCTCTGGCAAAGCATCTTATAAACCTAGAAAGTTGCTAGAGTAACAGTATTTGTCTTGTCATGCATTTTCCTGAAGGACATGAAGTCTGAAATACAAATATATATCATCATTTAGTGACTTCTATTGTCAGATCACCCCAGTGATTTACCAGAAAATCACAAATTTAAGAACAATACTATAAGGCAAAAATATGGACAATCTGTAAAAATCTATACAGTTCAGAAGTATAACTTCAACAGGATACTTTTCACTTTGTTCTTTTATAAATATGCAGCTCAGTAGTTATAAAATACTTGAATTTGTTCTGTAGCAGACTCGGGCATTTAAAAAACTGCAGCAAAACCAAAAATGGCAACACTGTAGTTTATAACCACCACTGGTGGTAGTATGCAAATCTTTCCAATCTGTGCCCCTCTCCATAATAGTGGAAGCATCTGTAGAACAGTGTGTAAAAATGTCTGAAGCAACTAGAGTAACTTTTAAAATTTCCTTAATGCAGTTTTGATATCACTGAAGTGGTGAGACATTTAATCCTTGGTGCATGTTGTACAGCTACAGTCGCCACACTTCATGCGGCTGTTTCAGTTCAGAATGAATGCATCATAAATAAAAATTTGAGTCACATCACATTCTCTGGCATAATTGCTGACAATATACAGTCTTTTACATCATGAGTATCTTCTATGAAAACAACAGCATTCCTTCCAGGACATTAAAATTAGCGTATTGGTCTTCAAGAGGTGATGCAGAGATGAGTAAATGTGTTTTGATGTCATCCCAAATATTTATTATTTTGCCAGCAATAATAACTCATCATAAGACTTTTTTTAATGGATAAGAAAAAGGAGAAGTACATAGTTTCATTCCCATGTGTAGTAAAAAGCAAAATAAGAGAAAGTAGTTAAAAGTGCAGCAACTGTTAATAATTAAGACAGGGGATATGGCTAGCAGAGATCATGTAGACACCTAGCTGAAGAAACTACAAATGTATAGATACTGAGATAATTTGGATCAAATTGATTGCAGGTGAATAACTTTCCATTTTTAACTGATATCTGTTTAATGTAAGCCAAGTGTGTGAGACTGAGTAGTTAGATGGCAAGAATTTACACATGTCATTGAGGCACTATAAAAAGAAAATATATTTAAATAACCCTTACTCCTGTGTTGTTACTGAGCTGTAGGAGTTGAGAGAAGCACATAGGCCTTGAAGATGCATTATGATAAAGATCTCTTTGGGTGCCAGAAAAAAGAAGAAAGACTTTCCTTTGTTTAGGAGAAATGTGTCCAATACACTGATTTACATGCCGGACCAGTGCAAATTGAGAGTGGGTAGATTTTTTTTTCTCATACAGCAGAAATAATGAAACAACCAAGACTCAAGATTTGAAGTTTACAAATAAGATTTTGTCCTTTGTGTCCAAAGACTTGTTAAATTAGAGATGTGCAGATGTACATTGGCAATAATGATACCCAAGTGCTCACTTTTCGATCTCCATATCAAAATATTGCCTACCAAAGTTGTTGTTTTGAATATTTTACTAGTCAGTGTTTACAATATGCTATATTAGTGGATTTAAGGTTTACAGATTTAGATAAAGCATTGAAAGCCATTTATGACTATGGACTTGTGGGATAAAAGTTTTAGGGAGCACATACCTAGTAAAAATAAGGAAAATTAGGCACTAGTAAATAGTAAATCATAGAAGCTTTCTGTTTTCTGCAAGCTAAAAATGTTTATATCAGTCCAGTAAGCATTTGTTTTCTTTTTTTCTTTTAATGTGTACATAATGAAAAGAGAAAGCTTCACATTGACATGGAAATGGAACTATTACTTTTTTGTGGTTTGATTAGACTGACAGAGTACAGTTTTAGGCACCTGACAAGCTTTTTGTTATAGCAGTAGAGCGGCCTTGTCTTTTGAGCAAGGTGAAAAGATTTTACAATAAATTTAGACTGGCTTAAGTTAAGGAAAAGGTATGAGGACGATTTAATGTTAAGTTTGGTAACAAGTACTCCAGAATGTCTGTCTGTGAATATCTGGGTGAAATCATGGCTAATCAAACTTCTTGACAGAAGAAAACTTCACTATTTGCCCAAGAGGTGAGCACTAGGATGATTAATTTAGTTTATAACAGCACATATGCTGGGATAGATAAATGCATCAAGGACGAGGGATGATTTTTATATGGAATGTTCATAGATTATCTTTTCTTTACTAGATTACTTAAGTCGTTTACGTAAATATTAAGGCTTTGGGTGGCTGTACAGCACGGAACACAATAGATGACCATGAATATGGCACTTTCGTAAGATAGTATTGGTTCTTAGGAGTATCATTTTCATTTTTTTTTTTGGCGGGGGATCTGTACTGATTTGAGTTTATAAGTAGAGAATATTTTGCTAAATATTAACTTGATATGTGTAGGGGGGGGTATAATGTTCCACCTTGTATTGTGGTTTTACATTGCATATGTACCCCTCCAACAACTCAAACAGAAGTTTGTAAAATGATGAAGGAAGTTAACTTTTCAAGATGGTATTGTTTTACATATGAAAGACTGGAATGTAATATGTGCTCTAGAAGTTAGAAAGCTCTGGGTCTGTCATCTGCTGTATATGGGGAGATGTGTGGATGCATACATGAAAGTAACTAAACTACAATTAATGCAACATATTTAATTCCACTAGGTTTAAATTAAGACTGCAGATAAAATGTATTTTACTAAAAATGTATACCTAGGTAAAGAAGATTGTAGTCAGTGAGGGCATCAGATTGTGGTCTTTTGAAGTGCTGTATGAGTGCATTGATATTCTCCTCTTGAGAAAGACATTGGAGATTCCTTATCTGTTTTTGAAATGAGGTATCTGTAACTTGTTCTCAAACATTGATAAATAAGAGTATAATTACGTAATGGCAATGGTAAGCAGAGTTTGGCTAATGAATGAGGCCTGGTAAAACTGAGATTAGGGAGTACACCTCTGAGATTATGGGAAGAGCAAGATGATACAGACAAAGAAGGAAAAAATGTAGTATTAAGGAGATAAGAAGGTGAATAATGATATGGGAAGAAAAATGCCAATGGTTGTCATTTACATAGAGAGAGGTGTTTTTGTAACCAGTGTGAACATAAATCATTGGCCATGAGACAGACGCAGCAAAAGTAAATAAAAAGAATCATAACTGGTTTGAGGAAAGTATGGGATCCAATAATGGTACCAAAATATTTCCAGTAGTATCACGGTTAGTTATTAATGGTTCAAACACAGTATAGTAAAGGAAAGTGTGGGAATCTTTGATTTGGTGTCACTTCAAAATGTCGTTAAGAAGGAGGAATTAGCTGAGGGTCCCAAAGGTGCAGGCTAAAGGTATGGCTGTAGGTATTGATGGTGTGCCAATAAACTTCTGAGTAATTTGATAGGGACAATATATTCCCTAGTTTAGTCCCACTGTAATATTGTGCTAGAAACTAAGGCAGCTACTAGTTCATTGAACGGAAAAATAAAAAAAATAAATTCCTACTAATTTCCGTTATGTTTCATATGTGCAGCTTTGGATGTTATTGTATAGTTGAGTGGCTGTGACATATGTAATAAAATGGGCTAGAACACTTAATATCATTAATATCAATATGTAAACCAAACCAACACCAATGACTAAAGGTCTAACTGTGCCAAATAAATATATAAAAAAAGCAACAAAGCACAGTACAACCACCACGGCAAGCAGCATAAAAATTCAAGGAGACTAAATGAGACTGTATTTAATAAAAATCAGGATAAGCGCTTTCACATAAAAATGCTTCATCACATCCTCAGTATTCACAAACCAACAAGTACATTTAAAAAGCACATTCAAAAAGAAATTACCCTATCAAACAGCTGGGCCAATTAGGGATGTAATGACCTCGATTTCAATGCTGGCTTAAAGGAACATTGTAATTTAAGCCTGGTGTTCTATGTGCCTGTAATGTGGCAATCCACCTCATCTCCGCACATTCTGCTCTATTGACTAAGTCCCCACCTCTAGCAGACTCTGGTATTACCCCTATCACAGTGAACTTAAAGGAATGTCGACTATGATCTTCAACATATTTAAAAAGGGCACTTAAACAACTCATTCTCCTTTTGTCCCCTACATGATGCAGGACACAATCCTTTCATTTCTGATTAGTTTTACCCGCATAGTATGACTCACAGTCAGTTAAGCAAATCTAGGGGCAGCATTATGCTGCTTGCCATGGTGGTTGCACTGTGCTTTGGTTTTCTTTTTTATCATTAATATCAATAGAAGGAAAAGGATGATTAAGTTGTTTGGTATCACTGGCACAACAATTTGCTAAAAAATATATTACCTAATATGTAATGAACAGTGCGAGTTTGTGGGAGGCTGTCAGACCTTTGATATATTGAAAACAGATGCTGATACAAATAGAACTAAGGATGTCTTTAGTGATCTTCTGTTTAGATGCTGAGGAGCCCTTTGACTAAATGGAGTTATGGCACTGATGTTTAGGGAGTATGTCTCTTGTGAATTTGATTTGAAGGCATCTGGAACTTGCTGAAAGATGCCAGGTGAGATGTCATGGCCTTCACTACTTCTATGAGATTCATGACATGAATGCCCTATCTCATATTGCTTTGTATTTAGAAAATTGTTAGCTATGGTAAAGAAGTCAGCACTGATAATGGAAGAAATAAATATTTTACTTTTTGCAGACTAAGATTTATATAACAGGTTCTAAAAAGGTTATTGAGGTGTTGGTTTAAAAAGTATCAGACTATAAGATTAGCAGGACAAAAACAAGGGCAGTATGAATATGTTATGACCCCTCCCTAATGAGGAAACTGTCTATTTGTATTTAAAGTAAGCAGATTATATTAAATATTTGGATGTCTAGCTAGGTAGTACTTTGAAAAATTCTGCAATAAAAACATCATAGTTGAAAAAATTCTGTAGATGGAAATACGTGGACTAGAACTGGATCAAAATTTCCAGGGAATGCATTTTTCAGTTACATGTTCTATTTTATTTATTCCAAGCATTTCCAGTAGATATTCCAGGACATTTGTTAAGAAGGTAGTGGAAATATGGTAAGCATGGTTGAAATCCTAAGGCATCTTGGAATGAGTGGTTTGAATATCCTTGGTATCGTTTGATATGGTTAAAAGAAAGATGCTATTACATGCAAACACACACACACACACACACACACATATATATATATATATATATATATATATATATATATATATATATATATATATACATATATACATATATGATTCTAAAAACAAATTTGTGTTAACTAATAGTTTTATTTAAGTTTGATAAGTGCAGTCTTTGGATTTTTTTTTATTGTTGAGTGGTAGCAAAGGAAGAAGCTAACCATTGGGCTTTTATTGGTTCTTGCACAATTAGAGATAGTGACCTGGGTGATTACACAAGTAAAAGAATAGACTACTGCAGTCGACTGGGATCAAATAAAATTGGGGAGTAGTTTGAATTAATTCAGATAAAGGAGAGGTAGAGCTTACCAATTGTTTGGCAGAATGAGTATGAAGTACAGTGCTTAGTAAATAAACTGTTACTCTAAGTGAAGCAATAATTCCCACCCAAAGTAGTTTCAATGACTTGAGCTGCTGCTACTTTTTTCTATTGATGAAGCTCCCAGTACATAGAGCATGTAAAGATTTAAAGGAAATACAGTTTGAGGTGGTGGCGATGAGTGGTGGAGTGAACTGCTGCTGTTCAGACACATGAGACAATGTGAACATTGACTTATGTTACCCAGGTATGCCACAAAGCTGTGATGATACAAGATTTTTGGACAATATATCTACAAGTATATTTATATTCATAAATTATAGGATGTCTGAGTGTGGATTCCTTGTAGAAATGTGAAGAAGAGCTGTAGCGAATATGGTTTAGTGATGATTTGGAAGGGCTTTCTAATTTTTTACGAAGGGTAGTATAGTTGTCTAAAATGCATATGACTGATTTCTAACCCAGCATACCTAATATCAATATCACACAAAGCCATATAGTACTAAATATGAGGGAGCCATACTGTACCAAATAAGAGGCAGTAATGGTATTAATAGTTTGGTAGTAAAGAAAAGTATAAAACAATATTATAAGTCAGTTATAAGAATGGATGAGTTGGATAACAGGGAGACTTACATGAAAACAAGTGTGGTTAGATTGACACCACAGAAATTGGATACAGAATTGATAAAATTATAAACTGTAAAAATTGAACTGGTATCATTCTTGTTGACTAAACTAGGGTTGATATTTATATTAATTTTAACACAAAATGCAAGGATTGGGATTTTGTTTACTTTCAACACTGAACTTTGATTGTTATGATTTATATCTATAGAGATATTAAGAGTAAATACGTGTCACTTTAAAATATTTATTTGTTGAGATGGTGTACATTTTAATATGTGCCCAAGTGTGTGCAGCAGGAAAGCTAAAAGATAAACAGCAATAATAATGTCTAGCTAAGAATGTTGCTGTTTATGCAGAATTTTTTAGGAAATTATTATTTCCTTAAATGGTGATTTTATGTAGGCTAAGGAACAATGGTCAGATATGGAACACTTTAATAAAACAACAAACAGATAAAATGAAGCACTTTTCATTTAGTAAAATATCTAAACTTCCTCAGATTAAAAAAGTCAACACCCACAGCATGTTAAATAGACTTAATCATGTGACCAAAACTCTTTAACTCCCAAGTACGCAGTTTTTACATGAGCAAGTCAGGTAATTTCAGCATACATTAAATAAAATAGTAATATTATAAGTAAAACACTGCTATGATTATTAGCCCTTGTAACAGATAAGTAACAAGTAAAATATAAACACTTTGCATTACTTCACCTGGGCTTTAAATTTCATCTCTCCAAGCTTTTCAGTTTCAAAATACAGGCAATGGAGCAAATTTCATTTAACCCTGGGGTGTAACTAGAGTTGGTCCTTAGTTGCCACATTAAATCAAGTTTCTCCAGAAGTAGAGATGTAGGCCTCCCCATAATGTCTGTTAAAACTTGGCCAATGGTTTGAAATTTGAACTTGTGTGATGGAAATTCTACACAGTGATGTGCAAGTGCATTTTCTTCCTTATTCCCGTTCATGCTGTGGGTGTTGACTTTTTTAATCTGAGGAAATTTAGGTATTCTACTAAATGAAAAGCACTTCTTTGTATCTGCTTGTTGTTTTAATAAAGTGTGGTTACTGGTCTTCCATGTTGGCTTTCTTCGTTCTTCAAGGTTTAGTCATTAATCTAGTTCTTAGTTTAGTACACTTTATTAAAAACTGTTATGTAGGCTCTTATGTTTTGTTGAATGTCGTAACAGTATTTAGAAAACAAAGTAAATATCTTTTAGCAAGGACTTCATGATCCCTAATTTGGTGATATTTTTATTTTGCATATTTATGAAGTTGATAAGTATACTATATCTAGCATATTACATTACATATATGTTTGGGATTCAGAGAAGTGATTTGTATATGAAAAGTAATGCAGATTTTCACTTGAACAAGGGTGTTGTTCTGAACTTCATCAGTGAAGATGCAGCCAGCTCCATTAATGCAGAAGGATAAAAATCCTGAATATGGCCCAGGTAGCCTATGTCTGACTCTCAGGTCAGGTGTTTTGTGATAGAATGAGGAAAACAGGCATGATTAGCCCTATCTGAGGTAGAGATAAGGTCATGGCATACTTGGTCTCTGGTAGAATCCCACACAGACATGCTTATCTGCAAGTGTTTGAGGGCCAACTGATTATATGTACACATGTGGCATTCTTCATACAGAACCATTGGAATAGGTGATGCCACTGCTTCTGGTATCCTCACACTTCACCTTCCCCAGGAATGATTGAGCTGATCTTTCTGCCTGGTGGGTGAGGAAAGTAAAACTATATTTTTTGTCTGCGAGTTGCTTAAACTAATAGAGATGATTTCTGTTTTTTTGAAATCTTCTTGTTTTGGTGTTTTTTGTTCTTTGTGAGAGGCACTTAAATTATGTAGACTTCATGTTTCACATGTTTTTTCTATTAGTTAATTTGTTTCTTGTGTAATACTTAAATATATAAGGAATTCCTTGTTTCTTGTCTTTTCTGATAAGACTCCAAGCCTGCAAATGCTACAAGCACTGTTGGTGACTCCCTGCTAGTTTTTTCCCACCCACTCTCTCAATCCTTCATCTGCATTTTAAACTTGGTGATTTAAAGCTGCCCAACCCTTACTGTAAATTGAGCTTCATAAGCTCCTCCCTCTCTACATTGCTGTTTATGTCTTGAATTGTTTATTTGCTTTGTCCTTATTTTGAAAAAAATCATGCATTTTGCCTCTCATTGTCTGACTTGCACTGAATTCATTATCTAGCCAGCTGTTGGATAAAGTAGTGTACTTTTATACTCTAGCAAGCATTTTTCTGTCTTTTTACATCAAGAAGTCAGTAAATTTTCCATCTAGTGGTACTGGGTGGTAGCCTGGTCTGTATAGGTTGGGGAAACACTACATATTCCTGCAAGTAGTTGTTTTATTGGCTGGAGGGCTTATTAATCGGTTTATCTTGTTTTTAGTGCCTTTATAAACTCTGTACAATTGAATGGCTCTTGGCTGATTTCTACAAAGCACTTTTGTTGAATAATCACACTTGTATAATCTGTTTAAAATATACTGCAGTATCTGTATCTTTAAGTGTGTGTATGGTAGTATTTCACTCTGGACACTCCTTTACTGTGATTTTACAGTAGGTGGATTGGGATTACTTATCTAGTGGTAGTAGGTGTTTAGTTTAACAATAAAATAAGTTTACCTAGTTTAGCTGAGCTGGCAAGCACACAAAAGGGCTAAATGCTCACATTGTATTTGCAAGAGGGCTCAGTTTGTTTTTTGTATTTCCATTGCTGATATAAATTTGGCACATTTAGACTAAGCTGCTTCCTGTGCCAGTGCCCTGCACAGATGCAAACATCTGGAAACTCTGCTAATTTTCATAATACTATGAAAGTTTACATGCTAGTTACCTTGTTGTAGCACCCAGGACTATTGCTGCTCAGAGAACATCTGATTTTGGTGCTGGGCAACATTGCTTGATATGTTAGCTGCAAATTACACCACTTGAGCACCCTTCCATCATCCAGTTACAAACATACTCCACTCTTATTCTTTTCAAGTATATATTAGCACCTGCAACCATGGATGGGCACTTTCCTGCTATTTCTGCATCCAGCTTGGTGGACATGGGTGTCCTGAGGCAATATAACAATTGCCTTGTGTACATTGAAAACCACATAATTCTCACAGACAAATACAGTATGTGACAGATGTAGATAGAAATTTGAAATTGGAGGCTAGACTCTTTAATAAAGACACAGAAAGCTACAAACACACTGTCACTGACTTGCACACATCACTCGCTGCACCCACAAAGAACTACACATGTAAACACAGCTATGTGGAGGTGCTCGCTTGTAACTTACCCAACCCTCAAAGGCTTCTCAAGCACAGTTCTCAAACTCCAAATGTACACAAACAAGACAATTCCCATCACAACACACACACACACACACACACACACACACATCTAATTTTGCCTCAACTACCAAGCCTATAAGGAAAAACACTCCACAACTCAATATTCTGGTCATATGAGACTCCATTGTGAAGCACACTGTCCCTCTTACTATGCTGGATAAGGGGAAGGCTACAGTTAATTGCCTGTCAGGGACCAGGATTCACCAGAACATGCAAGCACACAGGTCACTTACTCCTAAGTACTAGTATGACTTGTTCATAGTCCATGTGGACGTGAATGACTGGAGACATACCTCCTCTGGACTATATGAAGACACACATGATTGATTTCTCAGAATATTTGTCACAGACAGGTTTGCGCCTAACTTTGAGCAGCATTCTGACATCTCCAAGGATGATGCTAGAGTATCAGCAGAAAATGATTGATTTTAGCAGTTGGCTTAGCTATTGGTGTCATTCCAAATTAGTCCAATACTTGTCAGCCTGTGAGAACATGGTTGATGGGCCTCACTGCTTTGCCAGGGATGGTCTTCACTTGTCGCATCTAGGCTTTTGGATATTGGCCAAAACATTATCTACCCCTATAGTGCCTTTTTTGGCATTGCTAAACAGACAAACCTTCCAACATAAAATAGCTCTTCAGGACAAGCTAAAGGTGATACTGCTCAATGGTAGGAGGTTCAATAACAAACTGCACTCCCTGGAAGCTATTCACACTTTTGAGAATGCTGATGTTTGTCCAGTTACTGAAACATGGTTCAAAGCCACAGCAAGCACTCCATCAGTGCATGGCCATAATGTCTTTCATACATTCCACCCACCCTGAACATGAAAGAGCAAAAGGTAGAGATGCATCCATCTTACATATAGGATAACCACACCTCAAGGCTGGTCAGACATGACATGCTTGAGGTACTCAATGTCAGACTAACCACTTTAAAAATCCATCTAGCTACAGATCCCCTCTATGAACCAGGAAACCCATACATCATACCTAAAGTTACTAGAATCCCTCACCATCCAGCCCCATACCATACTTGTGGGTGATTTTCACTATCCCTCCATTAATATGACCACTAACATGCAGGCCCAAAGATTTCTTGACTTTGTAAATTCAAATGCTCTGGAGCAGCTAGTTTGCATTCCCACTAGGTAAACAAATACATGAGAATACTGCATTCCCCAAGTGTTAGGTTCTTACTGATAAGATTAGATCACAATGTGCTCTCCCTTGAAATAAAGGTAAAACTAGTCGCCACACCTAACTCCATAAACTAAGCACTTCTCCAATGTAAATTTGCCCTACTAAGGGATGACATAGCTAGTTTCCAAGCCCCTCCAAATCCAGAAAACACAGAAACCTATGCAGAGGAATACACAAACGCCCCGTATAACCATATAAACAACTGCATAGAAATGGCAGTTTGTTTGTGTCTTTCGGCTTTTCCCGGTTAGGGGTAGCCACAGCGGAACTCCGGTCCACTAATGATTGGTACTGGATTTTTATGTACCGGGTTACCAGCCCTGATGCACAACCTTCAATGAAGGCACACCCCATTCACCTATGCCTCCACATAGAAGACGCTCTAGCTGAGAATCGAACGGGACAACGTCTTGCTATGAGGCGACAATGCTACCGCAGCACCACCACCGCAGTGCATAGAAATGGCAGTACCAGACCAAAATAAACCAAGGTCAAATCACAAAAACAAGCCACCCCGGTGGACCCCTGTTGTTAATAGTAGTACACCATAATAAAGCAAATCTTGTCAAAATGTAAGAGGGAATGTGCACAGCAGAGCAAAACGTCCTCATTAGTTGAAACAAAAGATTTAGGGAACTAGTTAAGTCTCTGAAAGCAGACTTTGAGGTAAAGAGCCTCCAAAGCTAAGGATAACCATAAGGCATTTCAGTTGTCCATAGTCTTAAGGGAAACACCCGACAATACGCAGAAGTAGTTGCACATGGCATCACCTATGCTCAGCTAGAAGACATAGAAAATCTGCTGGCCAACAAATTCAGCTCCAATTTAATCTCCCCATCACCTCCAGTTCTCCTCCAAGAAATAACCTCCGCCACCAATTATCATCAAAGAAGAGGTTGCCACCATTATCTTTAAAGCTAAAAACATGACTTCAGTGGGACTTGACAATATAGCAGATTGCCTCTTAAACAGCTTAAACCAGGACTTAAAAGGTATATTAGATCTGTCTCTTATCACAGCCTCCAGACTGACTTTGTCCTGATAGTGGAGGAGAGCAACAGTCATCCCTCTGCATGAAATGGGACAATCTGACACAGGAAATTACAGACCCATAAGTTTAACTAGTTTTATATTTAAGACCATGGAAAAAAGAATCAGGGACCTGATAAAGACATAGGAGGCCTCCAAATACTGAACCCGACCTAATTTGGCATTGTCAAGGGCAGGTCATGTCTACTCAATGTGGTGGATTTCTTTGAGAAAGTCACTAAAGCCACAGATGAGGGTAAAGTACACACCACCTACTTTGACCTGGCGAAGATATTTATCACACTTCCCAACTTGAGTATTATAAATCAACTCACAAAACTGGGCATATATCCCTATGTCACCATATAGCTAGTCAACTCGCTCATGGACAGGATGCATGTGGTTCAAGTGGGTGAATCCAGATCCAGCAAGAGGCCAGTTACTTGTGGTATGCCACAGGGCCCAGTACTGGGATAAGTCCTGTTCATACTATACTTCTCTGAACGCAAGGTAAATGTGAAAGGCCTCTGGATGAGTTTGTCAACAACTGTAAGCTGCTGCAATCATTGGAATCCTCCAGTGATGTATATATCCTTCAGAATTTTGTAGATCAGACAAATGATTGGTTCCAGTACCATGACCTAAAACTAAATGCAAAAAATGCTTTATCATACCCTTTGGGAAGTGAAATACCCCTGCAAATTACAACATCAGTAGCGCACCCCTTAGAGTAGACTCAGAGGTGAGAGATCTAGGTACACAGACAGACATTAACCTATGTCTGCAGTGATGAAGAAATCCCTTTAAGTAAAGGTATGGCATTCAGATCCAAGGAAATTTATAGTCCCACTGTAATCAGCCCTCATTAAACCAATAATCGAGTACAGTGCACCATTTGGCATTTACTTGAGTAGGCACACAGCTGGATCGACCTCAGAGGTTCCTTTCACATAAAATACAACATGAACTATGTGAATAGACTAAAAGCCATATCCCTTTACTCTGTCTCCTACCAACTATTAATTGGTGACCTATGCTTGACCTACAAGGCACTCACAAATCCAGCTCTGATGGAGCTACTACACATCCACAAATCAAACAGTATGAGGGTCACTCATTCTAGGGGACTTAAGTCAGTGACTTAATCAAAACATGCTGGAGAGACAGTTGTGTCTCAGAGAATGCTCCTTGTTTGGAGCAGACTTACTATTCACATTAAGCAGAGCCCTTTCCTGGCCCTCTTCAAACACCATTTGGATTAATGGATGAGGAATTGCAGATTCATACCTGGGGTAGTTCCTATGTCCCTTATGGATGGGGCAATCTGTAAGACACTGAATGCCAGACACAAATCCATGGCATCCTTTTGCCCCTAGGAGCCATATATTGGGTAAAAGTGGTTATATTGGCTAGGCTTGTAAGGGCTCTTAAGCTGTTAGCCTAGTAATCTCCTATGAACCTATGAAAAAGAATGGGTCAGTACTGTGACCAATTATTTCATGTTAGAGGATGGCCAGAATGCAAAAAAAAAAAAGCTTAGATGCCATTTTGAATAATGATCTAACATACATCTGAATATCTGTATGTTATGAGATTTTGTGTAAACACTGTATTTCTGACATAATGACCTTGGTAAAGATCAGTTATTGATTTAACTATGCATTTAACCTTCTTACTGTTACTAAACTTCAGCTGAGACATTAAAATATTTTTGTTGATAATAGTATATTTGCTTTTGCAAACATAATTCAATGTTACACAGTTGCAAAATAACTAGTTTAGACAGGTTACATACTTTTTACATGATTAAACACATAATTAAAACTGACCATCAGTAACTGTGATAAATATCTCTCTTTTTATTATGACTCCATGGTTCATTGCTATTTTACTAATTTTAATTGTATGAATGGCATACTTAATTGCATATCTGAAGCATTCATGGAACAGAGTAAAATGACATTAAATATGTGAAACATTTAAGATACTGAGATAATAAACTCTTCAGTTGTTTAGGTACACTTATGGTTTCTGGTTTTATGTAAACTTTTTGAAGTCCTAGATATATTTTTTGTGATATAGTTGGGAATTAAGAAATTGGGGAGTAGAAGCAAGAATTCAGTCAATGCAGAACTGTAGTTACACCTTACAATCCTTAAACGCATGTAGGCTGTTTATAAAGACTTGCAAAATATTTCCATTCTTCACTAACCAAACTGGGCCACTGACATTTAAAATTGTTGGGAAGGGGTATACTTGTAAATTCACACACTGCTGCTGCTAACAAGTTGCCGATAAGAAGGCTAAGTAATCATACAGCAGTTCTATCTGCGAGTGTACCTTTGAGAAATATTACTAATTGTCAAAGGTATGTACAGAAAAACATAATTGCAAGTATGTTGACAAAAAAAAAAAAAATAAAAGATTGAGAAAACTGTTTGACTTTGCAAAATAGAAAGTGTTATTTTGCAAGTGATGCCACAGATAGTGCATCTGCAAGTTGTTCTTTCTATCTAGCAGCACATTGTACTGTTAGACAAAGGGTACGGATAAGGTTAGGTAGAATATGACTAACGATAGATGGGGTGCACCCTGCAAAACATTAGTTATGAGTGCTAACCCCAACCTTATACATGCAAGCAATAATGGTTGACAGGGTGTGTGTTAATGTGTAACTAATGCCCACCCAGGGGTGTTATGAGGCCTGACACAACAGGCAGAGGGCATCTACACCCCTGGAAGGACGTTAATTACACATTAACACACACCCTGGAGGGCATTATTGCACTTAGACAATGAGCTCGGTGTAAAATTGTTGTTTAATTGCTTGCTTATTTTTTTGAGTTCTATTTTTTTTTATATATTTTAAATGTGAAATAGTTCCTCTGCCTCCTGTTTCAAACTTGCTGTAGTATGTTAATGATGTTGGAGGAAGCATTTTACATAAAATATATATAATATAGTGCTTAAAAAAACATAAGCAAGTGAAACACAACTATTTTACATACAGCCCATTTTCTCTCTCCCATACGCACACACACACACACACACACACACACACACACACACACACACACACACAGTCTCTTCTGCTTTCACACACATGCATATACATACACAGTCTCCTCTGCTTTCAAATGCATGTTCGGTCTCATTTTCTCTCGACCTTTATCACAGGCAATCTCCTCTGCTTACATACATACATTCACTCATACATCATAATCACTCTCGCTTTCTCTCTCCATCCAGCTCTCTCTCTTTCTGTCTCTCCCTCATGCACACACTCACACACACACACACACACACACACACACACACACACACACACACACACACACACACACACACACACACACACACACAGTCTCTCTCTGCTTCCATACACACATTCACACATACATGCAGACAGAAACCCATACTATCGCGCTCTCTCTTTCTTTTTTACATGCATACACACTCACACACACGCTGCATTTTCTTTTTTTTCTCTTACTTTGCACTTGCTAAACAGCAAAAGCACTACTTAGTGAGTGTAAAATAATGGCTCGCTCACTCTCACTGACATGTGCACATCCACTCACACACAGACATAAATACACACACACACGTACCTTTTTGTCTTCCTTTTTTTATATTTTACACTCGCTAAACAACAAAAACGCTGCTTAGCGAGCATAAAATAATGGCGGCCATTCCATTTCCTCAGTCCGAGCTCCACAGTGGCTTGATAAGCTGCCGTGACGTGGCGGACTCAATCTCAGCGGGCATTACTTGTTCATTAAAGGAGAATCACACCCACAGACTCAAAAAACATGTTTATTTCATCATGGTTTGGTGTTTCGTACATTTTAACACCACTCTGGGACTATTTACAGGTTTTTAAATATTTTTATACGTAAGTTTTGAGTCTAAACACATGAGGTCTGGCATCTTGAAGTAATTCTGATTGTTTAGTCTGCCTCTAGGTATCCCAAAATGCAGTGCTCATCTATAAAAAGTTATATTGCGCAGGCTTCTTTCTTCCTAAAGCTCCTGTCACTGCATTGATTTTACATGCATACACTGCTGTCTTTCACTCAGTTAGTATTAAGTAACATTTCATGCTGTTCAATGACTACTTAGGTTCATAGGTTGGTACTGGGCTATCTGCCTGAAGGCATATATTAGCCAGCCACGTTGTGCGGTATTCACCTCCCTTTTAGTAGTTCCCTTGACCCTTGTACTAGCAGCTAGTACCCTTGGCCCCTATCTAGTAGTGCTGCTGGTATGATCCCCGGTGTGAAATTTCTGTTACCCATCCACTCATCAAGGTTCCTCTTGAAGAGTGATAGTGAGGGGCTCTGTCTTGTGTAGATCGGGACCCTGTTCCATAGTAAGGGAGGTCTCTGCGAAGGGAATCTATCCCTCCAGCATGTTCTATTCATTGTTGTGTTGAGGTTTATATCCCTAGAGCATGTAGCTTGAGTAGATTTGGTTTTGCTAAGATGGAGCATGTTTAACAATTCTGGGTTGGACATGGCTCTGTACGTTAGACAGAGATCGCCTCTGAGAAGGCGGTATGCAACAGAGAACAATTTTAGCTTTTTCAATCATGCCGCATAGGGCAACTGTTTGAGGCCAGTAATCCTCTTGGTTAGGTACCTCTGTGGTCTCTCCAGCTGCTGGAGATGTCTAGCCAGGTACATTCCAATTGGTGCATTGTACTCAATAATGGGTCTGATGAGGGAAGAGTAGAGGGGCACCGTTACATCCTTAGATCTTGATGCGAACCCTTTCGTGATCAGATGGGTCACATAGAAGGATTTTCTAACCACTTTGGCAACATGGTTATCAAAGGAAAGCTGACTATCTACTTGGGTCCCTAGATCCCTTATTTCTTCTTCAGATTTCAGGGTATTACCTCCTATGATGTAGTTTGCGGGTACTCTGTTTTTTCCAAAGGGGATTACTACGCATTTTTTTGCATTTAGCTTGAGACCATGGCTTTGAACACCATGCATCAGTCTCTTTTAGGCTCTTCTGGAGGATCTCCATGTCGGCCGGAGACTCTATTATAGCACCCAGTTTGCAGTCGTCCACAAACGTAGTCAGCCACAGCCCTTCCGTGCTTGCCTGTACTTCTGAGAAGTATATGCCAAACAGGAGGGGCCCCAGGACAGAGCCCTGAGGCACACCTCTCATTACTGGTCTGGATTCGGACATAGATCCCACTACTCTTACTTTATGGGATCTGTCTGAGAGCCAGTTTGCGATCCATCTTGTGGCATAAGGGTTTATGCCCAGGCTGGTGAGCTTATCAATACCTGAATGGGGAACTTAAAACACAAATAGTGCAAACGGCACAGAACAGACTTTCAAAGTGCTTTTTACTGCTGTTTCTTTTTAGAATGGCTAAACTGCATTTTTTTGTGATGCCTGAATTGTTCTACTTTTATTAATTTCTCATCCACCTTCACACCTAATTTCTCTAGCTGTCAAAGTACTAAGGGTAATTTGAGCTGTTACCTGCTGTGATTGACAGCTCACAGCAGGAGACTTGACACATGCACTGTTTCCTTGTTCTAGCCTTTAATTTCTATATTGGTAGGGGAAGGACCAGTGAGTTATGACATCCCAACATGGGTGGGTTTCTACGACAGTCATGGTGATATCAGTTTGGGGAGGCACTAGCCAGAAAACTACCTGTATTCAGTGACCTTAATGACATCATGAATTGGAGACTGCAGCAAGGGCAGGATCAAAGTCTTTTGAAAGTGAAATCACCATAGTACAGTAAGGTACTATTCTAGTGGAGAGAAACAGTCAATTTAAAATATTTTAAATGCTGTGTTTATTCATAGCAGGGACAATAAATAGGGAGAAAAAGGACAGAGAAGTTGAGCATTTAATAATAGAATCCTGTTGTCCTTTAATACCCTGCTGGAGAACGCTCGTTCTCCAGTCAGGGTACTACAGTAAGCCCATTGTCTAATAGGGTATTAAATGCCCTTTCCCTCACAGTACTTCTAAAACAAGATGCTTGCATAAATGTTGCACAAATCAATATGCAAACATACCAATACATATAGTCTCCTGCTTATTCTAGCACTAATGTACAAATACTCGTGCATGTATGTATACACACACACCACCTCAGTGCTGAAACATTCATTACAAATAAAAGTTTTGATATTACCCAGTCCCTGTTAAATTCCATAATGCACTTAGTAATCCTGCATTCAACAATCCATGCAATCATGCACTTCTGACACTGGAAAACTCCTTTAATCAAGACAACGATCAATGAAAAATATGGAAAATAAAACATTTGTATATAAGCAAAACTATGGTGTGGTTACTGTTTTTATAAGGTTCTGTAGTGTGTTTTTTGTTTGGTGGTGTATTTTTTTTCTGTTGATCTGAATGAGGTCTTTACATGTGATCAGTTTTCTTTGTAGATACACTGATATATATATATATATATATATAAGTGGTTTGCTATTATATGATTGAAGTTTCAAAACTTTGAAATCCATATGAATGAAGTTTTTAAACACTGAGCATTTTGAATGGAGATTCTGGAACAGCTCAGATCGGGAAATTAGTGCGGGGTGCAGGGGGGCTTGAGTTTTTTTTTTTTTTTTTGTTTCTTTTATGTTCAGTGTTTCAAATCTTTGATCATATGAATTTTGAAGTTTTGAAACTTCGATCATATGATATGTTTCCATATCTTATATACATGTATATACACACATACATACAAATACATACAGCAACTGTTTAAGGACTTTGCAGATTAATAAAGGTCTTTAAAGGGTATTTAAAATTGCTGTAGTCTTGATTCTATTTCAACCTTTTCTTGAGATTGCCCACTAATGTGATCTTTATATTAATATATTTTACATATTTTGTTAACAGCAGATAACAGTCCATTTCTTTTAGTTTGCCTATATTCTAGGTTTGAAGCTAAATATTTCTACATTTTCAGTTTACTAAACTTTGGGATGTATTATGAACTCCTTAATGTACATATTTATAATTGTTAGCATAAAATCAATCAAATTTAATTATCTAGTCTTATAATTAAGCTGCATAATTTTAAGACAGAAAATTAAAGATGGTTACACTGACAGCATTTCACCTTGCCTTCAGCCCATGCAGCAGCTATCTTATTCCTTTCCTACTGCACCTATATTCCTTGTTGAATTGTGTACTTTTCTTTGCAGGTCTTATTTCATTTCTAAATGGCTACAACATCTGGCCATATGCTAGCACCGCATGCTGTTCATTGGTCAAGAAGAGTGTTGAAGGAAGTAAATATTGACACAAACTCAGCTGTTTTATGTGGTGGTTTAACTTGCTCTGCATTACTATTTTCACAGACATACTTGGTATCGTTCATCTTTAAGTTATTTTATGATTTTCCTTATCTTGAGTAACACCCCTATTGCTGTCCTTTAATATACTTTAAAGTTACTTGTGCACATAACCCAAGACTGTATTCCACTGGTCAGAGAAATTTAAACCCTTCCCTCCCATGCATACACAGTCACCATTTACACATTAAAGACCAAGACCACTGCAAATCTGTCAGCCAGGAAATACAAGATGTTCCACTGTGGTATGCATACACGTGAGAGATACTTAGGGAAAGGTAAACAGTTTTACAGATTCCTCCTGATATATTATTGCAATGACAGCAAGGTTGCATTAACAAAGGTAAAGCATCATTACGATTTTCCCTGAGATTAACCTTGTGCTATTGAAATCTGAAGAAAGTATAACGCATCCACTGCACAGATTGCACCCATTGACACAAAGTATCAATGAAATATAATGTGTTTGGTCAAGTGTTATTTTTTTCAGTGACTGGTTGCTTGATTTTTATAACTGAATGAGTGCCAGTAAGATCAAAAGCTATTATTGATGACCAGTTGTAGTTCCATTCTTTACTTAAATGGGTATAGTTTGTTTTTTGGGGGTTGTTTTGGTGTTGAGTGGGTTATTTTATTTTCTTGAGGTTATGTTGCTTGCTTTTCTATACTGTTTCATTTAGGGAATCCATTGCCAGTGGTATATGATTTAGTGATAGCAGTGATTCTCATTCGTAGGTACATTTCTCCTGTTTTTGAATCAGTGCAGTAATTAAGTTGGTTTATTTAATTCTGCAGCATGAAGAGTACAGGAGGGCAAGGGTGAAGATGGGCTCCTCTTCTCCAAAACTTATTTTTCTGTATTTGTAGTCTCAGTATTATGTGCCTTAGCTGTTTGTGTTTTTGGTTCTGGATTTTAAGTGTTCAGTGTTTCATGATTTGCTTGCCTCACTTTACTGAGATCTGACATGGCACAATTAATACACCCATGCATTTATTCACTCATGTGGACACTACCTAGCAGGACACTTCCAGTTTATCCTTTTGTCTTACAATACTAGTGTAGTTTCTGCTAACCTCCTGCTAGCGTATTTAAGTATAATTTCCTTTAACCTGGCTTTGCTCAGCCTATCTTTATACTTTAACTTTTTTCTAATTTTTCAACTTTTCTCTCCAGATTAAATCCCATTCTTAACTCCAGCAGAAACCCTTTACTGGTGTTGCCTCCTGATATCCATTTGGGGGGCAGAAACTTTTACATAAGAATTAATATAAAACTGCACACTGACATTCAACAGGCATTGCATTGCCTTTTATAAAATGTAGTTTTATATCTAGATTGAAACTTGACTACAAATTTTCAATTACTAGCTTGAAGGGGACACGGAGTGGTTAGATTACTGACCTTTCATGAAGTTTCTTGAAGGTTGAATATTGACTTTATTTGAATACCAGTTATAATATTACAGAATGCCATTAAATTTTAATTGGATGAATACTTCACTTTTCCTAATAACTGGTATGTCTACACTAATTTCATAATGTGCTGAGTAAAGTTTCGTTCTGTTTTATTAATTTTTTTTTTGTAGGGCAACTCTTATTTTTCATGCTTGTTCGGACTACTTGACTGGACTAATGACTACTGTGGTCTTTATAAGGCTTGCTATGCAATCCAAATGTATCCCAGGAGTTAGTGTGTCTCAGGGGTTATTTTAAGGAGTATATTTTAGGGCATGATTTAATGGCTGTTTCTGTCCATCAGAGACATAGGTATCAGACCGGGGGGTTATTTCCAATTTCCCATTCACTAGTTCAGGTTGCACTTGACTAGGGTTAGAGAAGGGCTCTGCTTCTCTTGGGAATTGGGGATTCTCTGGGATACAAACCTTTCCTTTCCACATGTCCTATTTAAGTCACAAGGAAAGTTTAAATCCTTAGATCTAGTCATTCTGCTGCTGTTTGTTTTATGGATATGCAAAAGGTGCATGAGAGCAGGATCTAAGGATGCCTTGTATGCCAGGCATAAATCACCTCTGAACAGTCTGTAGGGAATACAGTATAGAGAAAGGGCTCTGAGCCTGCCTGCATAGGGCATGTGTTTGTGCATTGTATTCTTTAAGGACTCTCTGTGGACATTTCAGTTCCATGTGCCTGGTTAGGTACATACTGAACGTGGTTGGGGCTTAAACTCAATGACGGGTCTGATGAGTTCTGAGTACAGTGGCACCATGACTTCCCTGTATCTAGATGCCATGCTCTTACTGAAAAGTTGAATGACATGGAAATAGTTTCTTATCACCTTATACAAAAATCTATAGGACATAATTATGGGAATCCCTATAACAGTATTCTATTGTGTTTTTACCATCATCAAGGGTCTGAAGCTTTTGGATATTGGGTGTAATGCCTAACACTACATACGGTCTGTAACATATATCAGACTATCAAACCACTCTCTACTTTATATTGCATATGCAAGATATGTCTAACATGCACTGTTAACTTTTGTGACCATTGATGCCATCTTGTTAGATGCACAGTACCAGTCATATTCTAAACACATCTGCATCATTGTATTTGGATAAAATCCTAAGTAAATTTTGCACTTTTTAAACTTTCCGTTCCATAACAGTCAGAGGAATGCATTCCCATTTATTCCATCTAGGCCTCATATGCTTTGTGTTTGCCTTGGTTTTATTCTGCTACATATTGTAAATCATTCATAGTCCTTTTTTGAGAACTCCATTTCTTCCTAGGTAGAATTCTGTTTCATATTCTTTGAAAATGTTGACATATATTTACCAGCTTGTCATAAGTCTGCCATTTTCATGGCTGCAGTATGAATTCAGTTAATGAGATAGTGAAGTTTCACACATGGTTAATCCCATTGGAATAACATATTTGGTTCCAGCATATTGACCACTTATCCCACCAGTGCCTTCTTGATGGGGAAATTAATACTTGGTCACCTCTGGGTAGTCACACATATCAACAGTGGGGCCCAAGCCCAACTAACAGCCACTGGAGTCTACTTATTTCTTTGCTACTTCAACTATACAGTCTAATGGTTTACACTCAAAGCTATTCCTTTTCATTAACTACTGGTGGTCTCCATTCATCTGTTGTTGCTCTAGTTGTCTGAGCTAATTTTAAAGCTGTATTAGGGTGGCCCAGCCACCAATAACAAGTAGAAATTTGAGAACTGACGGACAAAATCCTGCTCTCTGAGGGCACCAAAATGATCTTGTGTGTTCCTTTTGAGGTATCAGTATCTCCTCACAAGCAGATGGAAGAGAGAAAATCTGTAACATTCAAAAAATATTATGCATAACCATGGTCTTGGCTGCCTTTCAACTTGCCTGTAAATGCATATAAATTAAATACTTTTCTGAGGATGTCACTCGACCGTCTTGGCTAAAGGCACATCTATGGTACTACCAACGGATGGACATAAACGTAGCCCAAATATCTCAGAAAAGAAGATTCCTCTGTACCACTTGTTTTCATCATACTAGTAAGATGACTGCAGGTAACTTTGGTGGACTTTCCCCAAACTTGGAGCTATACCAGGCACTAACTCCACTTTCCATTACCTTAGTTATATCAGAATTCAAAAAGAAGCAATCCACAAATGAAAGAAAATGGTCACCCCCTCTACCATTTCCTTTTCCCCTAAGAACTGTTAAATACAATAAGCTAGCTCTTCCTTGACTAAACTGAATAAAAATGGAGACATGGAAAATCTTAACTTGTATCCCTGGATATGCACTCGTCTTCCAACAGATATCCATTAACTGTAAATGTGGGGTTTGTACATAACTATTTGAGTCATGTAATAAAGTGGCATCCAAGCTGTTTATGTTCCACAGTCTGGAAAACAGTGTTTGGAAAAGAAAATGTATTCCACTGTGCCAAATGCTTATTAATGTCAAATAGCATCTTACCAGCATCAGTACTTTTCCTCCAAATCGACTCAAGAAGGCTACTTCCTCCCTCTAATTATCCAAATATCTCTCTGTCACATTCTGACCATTTTGTATCAGCTCAGGTAGAAACTTAAACCTACTAGCTAGAATTTTGACGATGATTTTAAAATCCAGATTAGTAAGAAAAATGGGTCTGAATTGGTCTGTCAGCAAAATGGGAGCGTATTTTGTATTGGAGTAATAACAACCTGCTTCTCTACTGCCATTAATGTCACATCATCCCTAACCTTGTTATGCAGACCTGTCAACACTCAACATATAGTCGTACCCTCCATATCCACACACATACAAACCTCTGGAAGGAAACCACCTTCCTCTGCTCCTTTGTTTGGCCTTAACCTCTTAAGGCCTCTTCACTCATCTTATAAACATCTCCTCAGTATTACAACTGCCATCAATACTGCTGGCAAAGCTCTATACTCCCATACAATAGCCAAAAATGGAATAACCTTAACCTCCCCACAAATATAACCTCTACTACAACAAACAATTCAAAAAACATCTCAGGAAAACCTGGATCTGCCCATGTATTACATGACAGTCTCCTCTGACTTTCTTTCTCCTGTCTGTTTACAACTCAAACTCTAGGCTCTTACTTTTCTCATCGATCTAACTTTCCTCCTTATAATCTGGATGCTCAGGTTATATTATTTTGCACAGGTTATATTATTTTCCATCTCTGTTCCTTAATAGAAGCTAAATGTAAAAAGTAAATTGTATGTAACTGTATTCAAAGACTAGCCTTATCTCTGTCAGGTCACTTGTACTTTATATATAACTCTTTATCAAAAGCCTTGGTCCTTTACCAATCACAGTTGAACCATTGTGAAAAACTATTTGTATGTGTGTATTTATAATTGACCCGTTTTTCATGTCTGTATTACCTGTGTCAAAACTACTTTACTATATGTTAATTGCGGAGCTTTTCTCCCCGGGCATCCACTGAAAATGGACCTGGTCCAGTTGGATTTTCCCAGTTTATAAATGTAAAATAAAAAATAAATAAAAATAAAATAAAAAAACTGCTCTTACTACGTTTTCAAAGCTTATAGGGCAATTCAAGTCAACCCTCACAGAAATGGGTACTAAACAAGTTTGCTTGGCTTTATATGTATGCAGTCTCTTACAAGGCAATATAATTGGGAGGCATAAAGCCTTTAAAATAACTTTTTGAATGCCTCTTAATGCCTTTTGAGGCACTCATTGGTGACCTATTACTTTTATAGATAGATCTTGTCTCTACTAATTGGTTAAACATTCTCTCTATGCATTCGTATCAGCTGCCAGTACTAGTCCCTTCTCATTACTTGTACTCTGTTCCATTCATATCCAAGTAATTGACTTTTTGCTCTTAATATACTGCAGAACTGTTTGTCTTCTTCACTAGTATTTTTCATCAGTTTTTTCTTAGCTGGCATTATTGCTTTTTTTATTACTTAATATATTTGCTTTGTATTTCCTCCTGACACTTTTCAGTTCTATTAGGTCACCACATAGTGCCATGTTGCACTGCTTCCACCCCCACCCTTCACACACCCAGCTGCACTGCGTTCCTAACTATAATCTATCAGTAAAATTCCTTTCAATAACATCCTGCATTGGGGTCGATACCATTTTGTCAAAAACACAAACCACCCAATACTTATTTATTGAACTCAAGAAATCAATAGCTAAATTCAGAGAGTGATCACTTCTGTGAATTTTTTCCCAAGAAAGCTAACTAGTGGACTGACTTAGTGACCATCACAAGAGCCACATAGTTTAAAACCTACACAACTGGGGGGCTACACTCCCCAAATGCCCCCATGCCACCCCTAACTAAATATACTAACTCTGTGATCCCATTACAGAGTGGAAAAGGGCAAATTCCCAATGATGGCCAACTAGTTAGTTTCCCTGGGAAAAAATTTGCAGAAGTGATTTTCCTATGAATTTAGCTTTTGATTTGAGTTTGATAAATAAGGATTCAATGGTTTGTGTTTTCAACAAAATTATGCGTACCCCCTGCATTGAGGCGCGAATGTTCATTCTATTCTCTTTGGTCCTCCATTTGTAATGGACCCATATCCAGAAGTCCCATGATTTGCCACTCCCTGAACTCTTGATTTTAAATTTTTTACTGTGGTATGGTCTGACGCACACATCTTCTCAAACAGTTTGTTCAAAGGTACACCATGTGATCTCGGTGGAGCACTAGGATAATCTCTTACTTTTTCCGGAGTCTTGACTAACATTTCCCACTGAGTTTAAATATCTTTGTACATCTATACAACTGTATGTCTCTAACCAGCCTTTTAAGAATGCTTGAAAATTATTATGGCGTCCAAACAGTCTTCCCATCCCTGCCTCAAAGATTAGATTAAAGCCACCAAATAATAATGGATTCTGCAAATGTTTAATAATGTTCTCCCATTTAACAAAATGTTTTTCAAAAGAATTGACCTTGTCCTCATTATGCCCATAAAGGTTGCCTCTATCCCCTCCCGTTACACTCATTCACATAACCCTCCCACATAATCAGTCTCTCACTAGTCTTTACTGATGTGTTTTGGGTAATAAATATGTAGAAATCTATAAAACATTAGTAGCACATCTTTTCCTCCAACACAGTTTATGGTCTGTAAAAATGACAATGAAATTCCTTGATTTAAATTTTATAACTGCTATTTATTTATTTGTTTATTTTACATTTCTTAACCGGGTTTGTTCATCTGATCTGATGGCCCTTTTTCAGTGGAGGCTCAGAGGAAAGCTCCAATAACACGTTACTATTAATACAGGTAATGACAGTAGTAAAGTATATAGTGTTAATATTATATACAGAAAAAAATATTTCAGATATGTTCAGCAAAATACATTTTTTGTAAAAAGAAACAATGTAATATGTACAATAATGTAACACTTCAATTAAGAAAAAAGGCACAAAAAAAAAAGTAATAGACAAATAAATTACAATAATTACACTGTTTAGTCTGCGCAGGTCTAAGTATTTGTTTAGTAGATGCTCAGAGTTATAGCTCAGGCAGATACAGAAAGAAAGGGTAATAAAAGTGTGTTGAAAGTTGGTATATGAGTGGATTGAGAGTAGAGTGAAAGATATGTGTATCAGTAATATGGAAATTAATGCTGTATAGTGACAGGCGAGTGGACAATTCTAGGATAGGTTGACAGAGTTTGAAGGATAAGTACAGTGGCAAGTCCATTGGCATTTTAGGGGTTCTTTTGTGGCAAATATAAATTCATTAGCTTTAGTGAGAGAGGGCCCTAATTTCATGTGGAAGTTTATTCCAAAATATATATGGATTAAAGCTATAAAGGTTGCAGCCTGTTTTGTTTTTAGATTTATGTATTTGTAGTAGGTCTTGGCCAGAGCTTTTGAGAGTCCTAGGAGGAGTATAGTAGGAGACTTAGTGATGACTGAGGACAAGAAGTGTAGAGTAGGTTAGTGAAAATATTGAAAAGTAATGGACCAAGAATAGAACCTTGGGGAACACCTGTATTGACAGACATAAGGAAGAGAGAGAGTAGAGAGCCACTTTACTTACTGTTGATTACAGAGATGGCTAGAAAGCCAGGCAATAGTAGCAGTAGAGAAGCTGAGGTTAGTTAATTTGTTCAGAAGGAGAAGGTGGGAGACTGTGACGAAAACCTTTCAAAGATCAAGGAATAAGCATGAGACAGGTTTGTTGTTCTTTGGCTACAGAAATAGTCTCGAGGAAGGATAGGGCAGAAGTTGTACTGTGTTTTGGGCGAAAGCCATGTTGTGTGGGAGTAAGTAGATTTTCTTGCAATAAGTATTGCATGATTTGCTTGTGTATGCATTTTTCTAAAATTTTTGAGATGGGTGAGAGAATAGCAATAGGTCTGAAATAATCAGTTTCTATGCAGTTGCCTCCTTTATGTATGGGTAGAGTGTAGAATTCTTTCCAGATGGAGGGAACTTTAGATTAAGAGATGGAGCGATTCATTAGGATAAATGCAGGAATAGCCAGTGTTTGCTGCTACTTGAAGGAAGTAGGAAGGAATAATGTCAGTGGATGTAGAACAGGGCTTTAATTTACAAAGTAGAGATTTAATGTAGTTGGTAGGTACAGGTTTTAGAGAAAAAAGTTGTAGTGGAGTTTAGAGTAGGAGAAGGGTGTGAAGCGATAAGTGTTTGTAGTCAAGGAATCAGAAGGTAACATTTTCTTAATGGATTCAATGAAGTGGGAATTGAAAATAGATCCAATTTCTTGTGGAGTATTAGCTGGGCAAGGGTTAGGAGATGAGGGGTTGCCAGGATGGAGAATTTGATTAAACGAATGTCAAAATTTGGAAGGACTTGATTTTTGTACTGTTGCAGGGTTGCTGTAGAAATCTTTTTTTTGTCTTTTTTTTGCCTGCTTTCTAAGTTCCTTATATTTTTGCAGGTAGGTGGGTAGCTTAGTTTTTATCCATGTTTTCCACATTCTGTCCCAGGATTTCATCAAATTCCAGGTACTGTTTGTTAACCAAGGGGATATATTAGATTTTATTTGTACTGTGCAGATGGGTGCAAGTCAGTTTAGGATATTTAGGAAGGTAGAGTTAAATGCATGTACTGCCTCATCTAGTGGGATATGGTTCAGAAAAGACCAGTTAATTTAGAGAGGAAGGTATTAAAATATCTGGGTCAAAGTTTGATAAGTTGTGACATGTAATGTGTCTGTGTGGCCTGCGGAAATGTGAACTGAATCTAAGAACTTTTACTGGAGAGTGATCACTTAGGGAGTCGGGTAAGGTTGTAGGGTTATGGTATTTAAGTGGGTTGGAGACTAATATCCAAACAATGAGAGAGCTAGAGTTGTAGGGTTTGTTTGCATGGGTGAGTGTCGAGATAAGTTGAGAAAAGCCATGCAAGCTAATAGATAAACTAGAGTTTGGAGAGCAGAGGGATAACCGGTTTATGTTTACATCACCAAGTAGTATGATTTCATTATGTATGTTGTGCGAGGTAAACAAGAATATTTTCCAGTAAGGGGATATTGTCCCCTGGGAGAATATAGATTGTTGTAAGTTTAAAGGTAGCAGTCAGTATTTCAACAGGCAGAATGGATATGTGTAGTTTTCTAGAGGTGTGAGAGTAAGGTGGTTGAAGTAGGCAGTAGCCACTCCTCCCCATTTTCTCTGTTGGAAGTCAAGTCAGTGTATATTATATCCAGGGGGGAGAATGTCTCCATCAGGAATTTGAGGATTTAGCCAAGTCTCTGTAAGGGTGATATCAGGGGAGTGATTTGCCATCCAGGCATGTGGAATTTACTGATTTTATTTAGTACACTTCTGATATTCATAGAGTAAAAAGATATATGTTTGGGGGGGGGGTTGAATATCCTCAGTGTAGTAGAGTTGTTGGCTGAAGAGGAAGAAGTTAGGCCAGGATTTGGATGGATATCACCTGATAGTAAGAGAGTTGTTAAGAGGATGTGTGTAATGGAGTGAAAGGTAATAACAGAGGTACTTAATTTTAGTTTTAGTAAAGTCTGAGTTTAGAAAGTTTGATTTTGGAAAGAACAGTGATTGTGGGTGAGATTGTAGAGTACTTTATGAAGTGGATGTGGGGTGATGTGTGGTGCAGTGTGGCTTGGAGATAAGTATGCAGATATAAGATGGTTTTCATAGTAAGTTAGATTCGTAGAACAGTAGTAAGGGGGACAAATAGAAGAATGAATGCATTGTATGGGTCATGTTTGTGAAGTAGAGATTAGCAGAGTAGGAGAAAGTGACAGGTATCGTCTGAAGATTTTTCTGTATGCAGGCACAGTAAGAACAAGGGCAGCAACAAGTTCTAGTGGAGCAATAGAAGGAGGCAGAGTAGTATATTGGTAGAGCTGCAGGGGTTTGGTTTTATACACACACACATACATATATATATATATATATATATATATATATATATATATATATATATATACGTGTGTGTGTGTGTAGGCTAGGGTGATTGTGATTGGTCAAGAGGAGAGGAAATAGGGTGGGGTAAAGGGGAGGGAAAATGTAAGGATAGTTATAAAGGAAATGATGCAGGGGTTGTGTAGGAATGGGGGTAGGGTAGGGGAGCAGATTGAACCCAAGTATAAGCGAGGGTGAACGGAGTGGGGCTACACCCTAGGTTGCAAGTTTTGAGTGCATAAACCAATTGGTGAGAAATTCTCTCTGATAATCAGGTTAAGTCCAGTTTATAGGGAATAAGAAGGCTTGTTATAGAACAGATAGTTAGAAATCATGGTCATTGTGTTTTAGCCTGAGGGATGAGATGTCTCTATAGGGGACTTTTGTGAGAATGAAGAACAACATGAAAGTCTGAGGGAGGGAATGTAGAGTGTTGGTTATTGCAGCGGGCAAGTAATGCAGGGGAAAAATAATTCAAGCAGAAAGGACAGTAAAATGGAGAAAAATGTGCAGGGGGAGATTAATGCTGACAATTGTGGAATGTTACCAGCCCATGTGTACAACTAATTAGAAAGGTATAGGATTTATACGTGTTAGTAGGGGAAACCAAGTGTTGAGGGTTACGGACTTGCAAAACGGCCAGCTTGATAATTGCTGTGCCTCCCAGGTGGACTTTTACACGCTGCTCTGCTTCCAGTAATGTCTGCCAACTTTTTTTGTTCCTCTGAAGTTTGTAAATGTGTTTCCAGGTAAAGCGTTGCCTTACTGAAGCGAGTACTAAATCTCTTTAGGTATTTCTACCTTATTTATTGTGATCTGTATGCCCTCTTATCACTCCAGATGCCGCTAATGTTTCTAAGATAGCATTTTTGCCTAAGCATTTATCTGGCAGCTTTTTCAAGTATCTCGGCTATATTTTAATACGATTCCCATGCCCTCATATTGCTAGCAGAGGATGCAACAGTTTTTTTTTCTAATGGCGCTTATGCCCAGGCGTTTTTACCAGCATTTTTCACTTTTTCTTGTAGCTTTTTATTCTGTTTGTGTAGTTTTGTCCCTGATGTTTGAAGGTTTGTAACCCTAAATTGACAGATACCAACAATTTCTATCCGAGTTCATAACTAATTGCCTGGTATACCCTGTACTATTTAAGTGTTCCTGTAAGCGAATGCTGTTTATTCCAAATAGCGATCCTCTTTGACTAGGCTTGTCTCTCCTTTCTGGCTATACAGCAATGCTGAGTTGTCGTTCTCACTCTAATGTCGGATTAATTTACTTTTTTTTATTAGAAATGCTTACATGATTAAGAGAGTTACCTTCTGACCTTAATCAACAAGTGCTTGCCTAGTAACTGGTAACTTTCCAGTAAGCTAAGTCTGCTTATTCTAACCCCCCCCCCCCCCCCCCCAGAAAGGCATTGTATAACATCCTGGCCATTTACTTGTTGCTGAGTGAATCCTATTTTACCTAAAAAAGCTATATCATAATTGGCACCTGTCCTGTAAGCTAGGACTGCTCACTTAATCTTGCGAACATTCGACATGGTGGGAGAAACATACATTTATAAAGTGGCTGTTACCTGCACACTATTCTGTGGAACTAGTCCAAAATATCCTGAGTAATTACATTAATTCCTAGTAGTGCTTTGTTAGAACAGTGATTTGTATGAATTACATTTTACTTGCTCTTTGAATTGTTACTGAAAGAGAATCTCAGCTGTGACTGTATATAACTGCTTGCTTATCTTATGTCTCTGCAACTATCTGAAAATGCTAACTTACCATTGCATCCTTAAATAGTCTATTTTTACTTGAATATACCCGTGTCTTACCCTGATTGCTTTTATAGTACAGCATATATGAATTGTTTGTCTTAACAGCTAATGTTTATCTTTCTATTCCTCCTAGCCTATCCTGTACTAAGGGACCTGCTTGGTCTTTCTGGACCCCTTTCTGATTTTTTGTTTCAACAATCCCAACATCTGGCCAAAGAAACCTGTTGCCCCAGCACATTTATTTTTGTTCTCATCTACTAAAAGGACTAAGAAAGTATGTTCCACCTTGGACCTACCTATTAAGCTGTATTATTTATTATACCTTACCTAGTACCAAGAGAAACTAAGCTACTGAGTAGAGAAACAAGCAGCAATTTTCTCCTCTAAACCCCAATAGCAATCTGTTCTCTCTTGATTTATTTAGTTTAAAGTGGAGCTTATCTCTCCGGGCCTCTACTGAAAAATGGACATGTATCCAGTTAGACTAGCCCGGTCAACAAATGTAAAATAAATAAATAAAATAAAAATTAGCAAGATAGGTGCAGGGGGTGACAACAGCAATCCTAGAAAAGCAGTTTGGGTGAGTTTAGCAGATGTCAGGCACAGTGATTATAGAAAGAAAGGTGAGGGGGCCCTGGATCTGGTGTCAGAAGGTAGTAGCTAGGATTTATAATATGTCTTGCTACAACAGTATTATATACATTAGACAGGAAAGGCTGAGTGTGTACAGTGGATAACGGGCTGTTAATAAGTTGCTTGAGCAAGGCAAAACATTTTCAGGGTGGTGGCTGTTCTGTGGTGACTGTGTAGGTTTTACAGTTGTTGGATTTCAAGCAGCACACCCTTGATTGCAAATAACAGCTGGCCGATGAGATGCAAGAAGAACCAGCATGTTCTTATACCACCAGATACCAGGGGAAAGAGTTTGGAAGGGCAATGATGCCAAAGCACCAGGTAGGAGCTTTTAAATGCACTATCTTTAGTTTTCTGCAAGCATACAATATGTACCTTTTCTGTCTTAATTTTCTGCATAATTCTGTTTCTTATTAGATGTTCACAACTTGCTACATTCCATAAGAAAACTTTAAATACTTTAAAAAGTCATTTAAATGGTCATTATGTTCAGTCATATCTAGACATTGTATGGTCTGCATATCTAGACATTGTATGGTCTGCATATCTAGACATTGTATGGTCTGCATATCTAGACATTGTATGTTTCATATGTTACAGACATTGTACTGGTATGTTCTTCTAGACATTGTATGGTCTGCATATCTAGACATTGTATGGTCTGCATATCTAGACATTGTATGGTCGCTGCTACATATCCCCCATCCTGCAGTACTAATAGGAGTCTTATCCTTGGCTATGGAAAATGAGGCCATTCTGCTTGGGTGGAGAAACCACCAGTGCCCATTTGTAGGAGACTGCTGGCTAATCAGATCTTAGAGAACCCCAATGACTGCAGACAAGATCCCCCCCCCCTTCTCATAAAAGAGTAGATTACTTTGTCAAGTTAGAAATAACAGAATACAGTTTATTGATGTTTTGGCATATTAGTAAAAGGAGGCATTCATCTCCCACAATCAGTGACTGCCCAGAAATTAAATTTACAACATTGTTTTACAATGCTGTTATCAGCCTGGTGAAATCATACAAGTGCATCTTGTATAGCAAATTTACTACTTTGCACATTGAGAATCAGTCCAGCTTGCTTGATACATTCACCTTTATGGTCAATAGGCATCCACTGTCAGTAGTTGGCACACTCCTCCTCATCCTCCCCTACTTTTGTCCAATTTCATAAGGCACAAGAAAGACCAACAATGTTCATCCACCTAATCAGATGAGCCAGCTAAAATTTCAGTCCAAGACGTACCACCAGCTGAGCTATTTTTTTCACCTGAGCTATTAAGAGCTTTTCTTCTCACTGTACTCTACCCCCCCCCCATCAGCCCACCCATTGAAATAGTCTAACATCATCTGCTTTCCTGATTTGGATGTGTCTTGAAATTTGAGGTGACAGCTGATGAACTTTCCTTGGGTTTTAAATTAGGCAAATTTTCTGCGGAGTTACCATCTCTCCTGATAACCTCTTTATCCCACTACTGTCTTATGAGACCTTAGCAAAGGGATAGAGACTACTTTTGTGAAGTACCTGGCTGGTCTTTGGCTGGAAGCATTTGTGGAGACTAGGGTGGTGCCTGTTTTTCCATGTAAACTTTATTTTGGTTTCTTTGTCAATCCATTGCCCATTCTTTTCTTCATGTGACACCGGGAGCTTTCGTTCTGGCAAGAAACTGCACGGCCATCACGGCAGTAGCCCAATTAGTATTGCTGGGTATGTCAATGCAATTTGTATAAGAGGCCATTTGCATTCTAAGATCATTTAAGTTTTCCAAGTAATCGGCCATAAAAATACACATACAAATCCAAGGCTCGACGGACTCAAAAACCGTCAATAGAATCACTGGATATAATCCAAAATGACTAGATACTTAAAAACTTAAAACACTTAAAAACAAGAACTCTAATGTGGTAAGAGCTTTCTTTCCATGCATACAACTTCATCAGACACTATTACAAAGTTCAATTCATTAACATTAAAGCTCCTGTTTTTAAGTGTTTTAAATGTTTAAGTATCTAGTCATTTGGATTATATAATCTGCATCCATTGTACTCCTTAATATTTCCTGCTGTTACTAATAACACAGTCTCTGGTCCATGCAGATTGGAATGCAATTAACACATCTGCTTGTCGTGCTGTGTTTTTCTTAGTAGCCCTAACTCTGTAAACCCTTTCAGGTGCAGGTGTCAAGCATTTAAAGTTGTGCAGGACTTCAGCTATCAGCTTCTGCAAAGGATATATAGATCCTTGCTACAATCACTTCTGGCATGCCTTTCATTATCATATTTACCCTTCTAGACTGATACTTGATTTCATCCAGTTCTTTGCTCTGCCTTGCTACTGACACATGCAGTTCACAAGCTTGGACATATGTCCTCTCAGCCAATGAGTTGGTTCTCGTAAATCCCAATTTAAATTCTGCTGCCATTTTTTTCCTGGGTAGAAACTTTACCCTGTTGTTGATCCACCAATGTAGTGTAGGCCTCCACCTCAGAACCAACCAGAGTAAAACATTTGAACAGCATTAGCATTCTCCTGTCAGATGAGGTATATTTTAAACACATAACCAGTGTTACCAAGTCGATAATGGTGTCTGTTGTCAGTTCAGTTAATAATACCAGTTTCTGAGTAATAGTACCTATTTTCAGAGTGTTAGAAAATTATTGTAAAAGACAAGTTTTATCATTTTTTGATAAGGGAGCTGAAGTGCTAGGTATCCATCTTGACGTGAGCCAACCAAGCCACCCAAAACGCAAAGTTTTAAGTTTGAAATTGGAAAAGCTGCATATAAAAACGAATACTAGGAGCCCCAATTGTCTTAAAGTTTTAAACAATTTTTAATGCATTTATGTATTTTTCTTGAACCTGTAACAATGTCACATTGAGGTACCTTCTTGCTGAAAACACACTTTGTACCAGTCGGTGAAAGTTTTAGTAGTAGGTCAAGCACACTTGTTGCTTTCTAAAGCAGACTCATAAAAGTACATCTTTTTAGAAAATAGAATTAAACTACTCATGGAAAAACCAAGGCAAAGTTTCTGAAAGCTGAGGCTTACAGGTATAAAATTGCAATACATTTTGAACTCCTAAAATGAATGTCTTATAATAGTGGGAAAATATGGCATAATGCACTTGTATTCCTTTTATTTCTCAGGTGTTGATAAAATAATATACAAAGCCTTCTAACTTAGTGATAGTTCTGATGATTCAAACACATTATAGGATTTATTTTTCTTCATGACGTAACACACATTTTTTAATACATAATCTCTAAGTGAGCATTGGTAAGAGTACGGTTCAAACCTTGGTCTTGGATTTATCCTTTACAGTGAAGATGTATACCAGCCTTTTTGTTGACATGCTGGAACAGTTGACTAAACAGGCAGCTTTGCCATCATTAGCCACACACACACAGCTACTTGCCACATCAGCCTTCACCACCATCTGGGTTACTGTTCAACCTGGCTCATACTCTGAGCTTTAGTCCCTTGTACTGTATAGCTTCTGCATATAGACTTTTAACCATTGTCTAACTTAAAGAAGCAAGAACTTCATAACCTAAAACAGTCCACTATTTACCTTCAGGCCACTTTGAATGTCATTCTGACTGAAAGAGTTAAGTACGTGGTTTAAAACAAAAGAAACATTTTCCTGCCTCAGACCATGTCTTAGAGGTCAGTCTCTAAACTAAACAGCTCTGTTTGTGTTGATAGTTAACAAATGGCTTCTGCTCCTATACTATCTTAGTTGTGATGTTTTAGAAATACTTTTCATTGGGCTTGTGTTAACTCTTGGAAAATAGCTGCCATGTAATTTGGATTAAGTGACAGTCATCCTACATCTAGTTTAAAACGGTTGCCCAGAGTTTATCATGCAGTTAATTACTCTATCTTATCCATCTGTGGCATATAAGATATTTAGATGCCTGTATTCAATATAAGTAAAGGTGGTATTCATGGTCCCAGGTTTTGGCTAAGTGTAGTGGTAATCCATGAAAAACAGCACTTCTTAGTGAAGCATATAAGGTCAGTGAAGGTCATTTATGTTGATTATGGAAATACGGAGGTGTTTTTGTAAACACACCTCCCTATAGCAAAAGTATAAAGTATTTAAGGATAAGCATTAAGGGGAAAGGTATTACATTAATAAGATCCCTTAGACTTTATCTCTGTGAATCGTACTAATATGTCAGTGTAAAAATACTTCATTTGCATTCAAAACATGTAAATGACACCAGATTTGTGACAGCACCACAATACCTGGGATTACTGGAGTTTGGCAAACTAGTTCTATAACCACTGACTACTTTGCTGGATGGAGGAAATAGAAATACACAAAGTAATGTGAAAAAGTTTAAAATTAGATAAGATTATTTTCTTCAGTTCAAGAAATATTACAATGGGGATATTACTGCCATTGTAGATTGACATCATTACAGCAGCAGTGGAAATGGTTAATAATCACTGAGAAAATGTGTGTGTGTGTGTGTGAGACTGTGTGTTTGACAGCGATTGTGTATACATTGGAGAAGTGCTGAGGTGGCAAGGATGTTTTGGTGGCTACATGTTTATACAGGGAGATTCCAGAGGGTCACTCACCATATGACCAGAAAAATGTGGTATTGGAAAATAAAAGGAGGGACATGCTAACAAACTTCTTTATTCAGTATGTTAATGTATTAACATTAGTGTAAGTCTCACTTTAGCACAAGTTCACAAATGCAGAGTCTAGCCATGTAATATTATCAGGGTTGTGTCACTTAACATTTGTTTTCTAAGGATGGCAGCAGTTACTTGACTAATTATTGTGTTTTTATTTTGCATTTGACTGTGGCATTGTTGCAAAGAAAGGACAACTTCAACTACTTTTTACAGGGTCAGCAATTAATTTTTATTTAATGTGAGAAAGGCCTTGGCGAAATAATTATTTGTAGCCTAGAGTTCAATTCCTTCAGCCTCCCTTTGCCTATTGCATGACTCGAAGCAAGTCCTTCAGACCATATTTCCAGGTTAAGCCAAGCCTGAAAAAAGGTCCAGGCAAAAAAATTGCTCTATCCTTGTTAAACATATTAGTATTTCATTTCGGCGACATCTAATTGTATACAAATGTGTGTATTTCAATGTATGATCCTATTGTGCCTTGATGATGTGCTCCTTGGAGGTGCTCTGCATTATTCAAATGTGATCGTGTTGGATTTGGTTAGAAGTTTTGCAGGGTATTTCACATTTTTTTTTCCTTTTGCTGTGGAAAACGTATATTTGTCCAGGACATGATATCCCATTATCTGTATGTCCTAGCATTTTCAGGAACTTGCATTACAGACTAAATGAATACTAGGCTAATATATAAAATAATTTGCTTGTGTTGCATATTTGCTGCATAGATTTATCAAACTGATCAGCTTTGAATTAGGACAGACTAAAACATTTTACAACATCTAAAGTTATCTGGTAATCAACGGAGACTGCTGCATTATATTTTACTTGCCATGCCTGCTTGAGTTTACACATCTTCCTTATCTTTGTATTTATTGGCTGGTATTCATGGTGAACTCAAAATGCAGTCATAATTAGCAGCTATAGGAATGATGTAGTGATTCAAAACAGTGTATTAATTGTCCACATAACTGTGAAACACTATGCAACGTGAAGTGCTGGATGTTAGTGCTAGAGACCCACACAGCAAACATCTATGAACCCCAGATGTATTCTGTTTTCGGGATTTTCTGACTGTGCCTCCACTAAAAAACTGAATATACCTGCAAGAAATCTCAGCAAACAATCTAGAGGGAAGCAATGAATGTTCTTATGATTCATTGTTTGTATTGCTTTATTTTGTTTTATCTAATAATCAGTATTGTAGTTTAAATGTTTACAACTGTAGCAGCTTTGTGAAAGTTATTTAGCTCTATCTGTAAATAGAAAACAAAGTTCCATTTATTTATGCAGCCAAACAGGAAATTCCCGTTTTAATTTTTTTTCAACCTATTCAATATGCCAATAATGTAACAATGTCACACATTTTGCTTTTATATCAGGATATATTACATTAGACATTAAAATATGTACAATATCCATTTATAAAGAGCCAGGTAGGACTACATTTCTTAAAATATGTTGTGTACTCTCCGGCACTGATTATGAAGCATAGAAGTACTTGGTTTCTGCTAGAGGCGTAATTATCAGTCCATTTGTGTTACTGCTGTACCCCGGTGTAATGCCTTTGGACCAAACAAAAACAGAGGAGAAAGACACATGAATGACGGATGGTATAAAAGGCTTCTTAATCTGCAAGATTATTACAGTGGTACCTCTATCTGCTCAGATATGCTGTGCACTTTGGAAAGGATTTCAAGGATACACGAATTAGTAAAGGTTATGTTACTTTTCCTTCAAAACAATTTTTAATCTACGCAAGGGTTCAGAAAATGTCATGATCTCTGACCCACATCTGATCTTAAAATATTTTACTGTCTGTTTGATGATCCAGCAGGGGTCAGTGAGTAGAGGCTTGTTATTGGTTCCCTGTGTCTAAGATACATGACCAACACCAAACAATTTTCAAATTATCACTGGCATGCAAATGTCAGGAAGGATTGCACTTAGGAATGTCTAGACTCTAAGGAATGCCAAGATGGGATCCCCTGTAGTGGAGATGCTATGAAATAGAGGAGGCCACAGAGACAGGCCATGATACTGTCTCTGGAACTATAACACTGAAGACAAAACTCCCACACTGCACACTATGAATTGCCCTGAAGCATCACCCAAAGAATTCAAGCAGGAGATGTCGACATGGCCTACAACTGGGAGGCTTAAAAAACTGCTTTGTTGCTTTTCATGGGCTCAAATGCCTGTAGTCTGCATTTATGACCTCTTTCAATCACGTAACCTGAAGCTTGTAATGCTTAAATTTGCAGTTGTCATAAAGAGTGAATTATCTTTTATTTATTATTGCTGATTTACTGCAACATCGTTAGAGAGAATTAAAATATTATTATTAGAACGGTAATAGCCCTGGTGGGGAAAAAACAATATAAAGATGTAAAAGTGTTCTCTTTCTGTCTCTTTTCTGAATATGTAGGTTAGATCCAAACATTTAGCCTCTGATGGAAGTGCACTTCAGAAACAGGTTTGTTCTGCACTGTTGGCAAACACTATAATTACGCATTGTGTTTTACATATCGCATGTGTAAATCACACAAAAAATACATGAAGCAGCACTTAAACAATAAGAAACATCTCACAGAGTCTCACTTAAATTCTCCTTCTCCAGCATCAAAGGTCCTTACATAGTTGCACATTTAAAGGCAGACGTAGTCGGTCATTAAGGTATTGCCTATTTTAGAGTATTGTATAACTTTTCAGAAACTAATATGAATGTAAAAAAAACTAAACTAAAAATCCTACAAATATAACTGGACCTAAAGGTAAATACCAACTGACCCTTACTTTGTATGATAGAATATTAGTTATTTTTAGAAAATGTGTATCTGTATCTAAACATATTGCAAGAACTTTGCTGTAATGCTACACATTACAGCTTGCATAATATATATAATGTGGCAGTAAGCCTGAAATTTAACCTCAACTAATTCTTACTTTAGAATCTGATAAAAATGCGAAGCAGGTGAAAAGTCTATTTTTGTGACTACAAATTGTACATTGTAATCTTCCCAAAATAAACTTCCTGTTCCTTGTAATCCCAATGCCTTAACCATTGTCACATCATACTCCCTACTCCTTGTCCCAAAACCTTTAGTGCACTGATTCATACCCATTTACAAACAGATTAAATTTGCATCCCCATAATTCAATAGTAATGTCCTTCGTTATATCCCCTGTCCAATAAATGTCTGTAGATATAAGTAGCTGATATTTAGTGTTTCCTCTACTGCTAAGGAAAGCAAAATTCACATGCTCATCTTAAGATGCCTATCTTCAGCACCATTCAGGAAAAGTGAAAGTATGACATCCCAGTACTCAGCTGTAACAAAAAAGGTCAGCCGAAAACATTTTCTTAAGCTTGCAATTTTATCCTCTGATAACACAAAATGGCATCCCTTAGTCTAGTGTTTTCCAAATCTGATAACCACCATCCAGTATTCTATCCTCCAGTCTGACAGCAGTCATTGTCACAGTTCATTAACAGTGTGGGGCCTGCTAGTGTCTTCATTGAGTGATGAATATATTTACAGCATGATGGCCTTCTAGTGTCTTAAGTGAAGAACATGCACAAGAGAAGTTACATACCTGGTTATGTCTTATGATCTAACGGAGGCTACCTCATGCAGTTGGAGTAGGATAGACCCTTCCGCAGCTGTTATTTTTTCATGACGGATGCCTTTTTTTTTTTTTTACTTGTGCATTGATGTGTTGCATGGCACCTCATTACACTATTACTGGGATGCTGTTTTATTAGATTAATTCTTAAGTTACCTCAGGGGAGAAGGGAATGTTTGTGACTGCTGCTACTCAGTAGGGTGGCATAACCATACTCATCTGTAATACAAAGACTTCCGTTACATAATGTGGAGAAAGAGAATAAAATACTCACAGGAGCCATTCTTCTGAGGCAATATTAATTTGGGGTCCTGTCTGTGAATTGTTTGTAATTTAGGTGGTTGCTGAATATCTGAGCTAAGCACTGGTATGTAACATAATATCATAAAACCAACAGTATAACAAGAAAAATAAGTTGTATTTATACAGTATGGTATCTGTACACTTTTTATTAAGAATATTGGACTCTCTAGTCCTGTATCTTTGTCAGTGATTCACAAAGAAACATTTACATAGAGTGCAGAAAATGTGACTGGACACTTGTGAAACTTTCAGTGTACAACATTTATTTTATTTTACATTTGGTAACTCAGTAAATACACTTCTGAAGACCCTTTTGAGACACAATCTAGGCCCAGAAGAAATAACAAAAATAAAACAGCATACTTGAAAGTTTCAGTAAGACAACAAACTTATAGTAAGGATACTGAGTCATAAACACCCAGCATCTGAACAAACGATACATCAGATACATAAAACAGAGACTAAATGATGATAGCCTCATATAATATGCTAGTTATAATATACTGTAGCTTAGGTAGAAATTCACAGGAATAAGTAGAGATTTTGGACCCATTTCCAAAACACTTGCTCTTGCTGTAAGTTGCTCATTCTTTTGCAAGTCTGCCCTGATTCCAAAAGATGTCTCTAGCTATAAAGTAGGTTTACACAGGGGTAAGTCCCTTACACTAAGTGCAAGTGTTCTGGAATTGAGCCCTTTTAGTAGACTGTAAGTAAGTAATGTACATTTTACTTGACAATTGAAAACATTTAATAAAGAAGAAAAATAAAACAAATTTCATGTTTTTACAATTCAGCAACACTAATGCTTCTTGGAAGTGCAATGACGTACAAGGATGAAACCCTTATTGTCCAGGTGACCCATGTTTGATTACTGGCTTGGGTGTCTGAGGTGTTGCAGGGAAGAATGGGCGTACACTAACAGGGATAGGGTGCTTATCAGAAAATATATTTTGAGGTGAGGCATGGTCCACAGTGGGGAATAGCCCTCAGATGTGCTGACAAATGCAGGAGTGGAGGCAAGGAAATAAGGGTAGGTCATCACCCCTCTTAGCAAGCAGAAGCAGTTGCTGGCACCACCCAGAGGACACCTTTAAGATCCATGCTGGCCCCAGCTCAGTTAGTGGTGGGTTTGCACTAATGGCCTGAATGTACCCATAAAAAAAAGTAAATCAAGGGCATTTGGAAGCTATGTAGCTAAAACCCTGGTATGTCCATAAAGGATTATTTGAATATATCCCATAGGTCTTCACTAAAGGAGGTTAAAGCTATTACATAGTGAATACTCTAGTTCAGCTTTTTCTTTCCTGCAATTTCTTGGAAACTGGATAAGATTCTTCAGCCTCCTAAACACAGGTCAGGGATCTCAAAGCCAGATGAGAATGGTGGCTACTTTTAAGAATCCTGCTCTGGCCCCGAGCTGCAGTCTCCATCTTTCTCCTAAGAAACTGATAGGAAGCCAAGGTCTATGGACTGATTTAGAAAAAGAGTTTCTGTCTTCTCCACCTTTCCAGTGTAAGTTATGAGCGATATATACCATATGATCAGGTTCCAGCAACAGCTTTCAGATGATTCAACATTCACAGGGAAAGATGCTAGAAGGGCATTTCATGTAAAACATAGCCTCACTGGCAACTATGTTCCATCTCACATCTCAGAATAAGCCTAGATTATGAGTTAGCTGGGAGCTCAGCCAGAATAGCAGGTAGTAGCACAGCAACATTCCATGAAGCCTGACTCTGGATAGCAGATCCTTCCAAGGAAACCTTTCTAAATTCATTCCACATTTGTTTGATATACTCTTCTGGACCCAACATATGAGCACACAACTGGAAAATATGGAAAAGGTGGACAAAACTCTAATATCTCTTAGTGTAAAGCTTCAAACTCCACAATGCCCCTTTTTAAGGATGACACAGAGTCTACATCCACTTTCGGTGAAAGGACTGCATCAACAACAAAACCAAAAGTCAGCAATTTTGTGCCAACTTTCAGAATGGTCACCTACCCGGAGGTACTACTAATCAACAACAGGAAGGGTACCAGGGTATTTATTTATAAAGGTAAGAGCTGAACCTCTGAGGCCTTATTTCAATTGCCCCTCGCTGGAGTCATTATCCATCTGTCACTCATACCTATGCAGCTGGCCATCACACACAACTCAAGTAGATGTTTAGAGTAATTTCCAAAGGTATATAATCATATACCCCACACCTAATAAAAACAGAGGTCTTGAACTTTCTAAGGGAGAAAGCCATGCAAGAGTTCTCTCACCAGAATAGAATGGTTTATGCTACTATATCAATATCATTTTATCATAGTTGTTTCAAGATTCCACATTCTGGATCCCTGCTAGTAGTATTTTATTAATACTTTGTCTTTCTCACCATCTTTTCTGGTTGCCTCCCTTTCTGCTGCACAGGTAAGCGTTTTCCCATCCATCTCTGCTGTGCTCCTCTTATAAGATCTCTCTATTACTCTCTCTTAACCTCCGGGCTTCCCATTAGTTCTCTACCTGCTTACTCTCTGTAAGTCTCCTTCCACTCTTGCTTTCTCTTCCTGTTTTCCTTTCCAAGGATGCATCTACTTTCTGTTTAACATTAGACAGGCTTTGGAGTCTGACATAGGCCAACAACTCAACCCTGTGGGTTCCTGTCACTCAGCAGTTTTGCAACCCATGTTGTGGATATGGGTTAACATTTAAACTGTGAGTTTTTCAATGATACCAGTGGGGTATTGTATCGATGATTTTATGAGTTTTTTTGCTATAGTGATCAAGGGTTTCTTATTTGCTCCTTTGCTCTATCTTCTCTCCTTTTTGTTGTCTTTTTTGTTGCTGTTTGGTTTCCACCAGACTGGGCGCCTGGACTTGGTACAAAAGGGTTGGTACTTTTACTTGGGATTTTTTGCTTTATTGCCTCCTGCATGCAGTTGCTACTAGTGCTTGTAAAGTAGTGAGCGGCTTGCTCACTGTTTTCCGCCCTTTTCGGGGGGCCTTAAAAGCCTTAAGGACTAGTCTTTTAGAGTGTAGAAGTGGAAACTTCGAAGTTCTTTTTACTGGTCTTTTCTTTTTTCATTTGGTGGTGGGAGGGACTCCAGCCCGGGGTAGAGTAATCTGATCTGATCTGTGAGGTGTGGGGTCCAGTCAGTGTGTGAACATCTCCATGTTGCGTGATGAGAGATGTTAATGATTTCTCCCTCTGTGGGGATGATGGTGACTAGTTGGTGGCATTGGCACATTTGAGTTATTGATTCTTTGAATTTTGGGGAGTTTGTGTTTGGGCTTGTGTGTGTTCCCAGTCTATATGGGGGTAATTGAAGTCACCTAGTATGATGGTGTTTGGTGATACATTTATCCTCTAGTGTTGTTTTCAGGCCATGAGAGGAGGTTGGTTTGTTTGTGAGGGTTTGTGTAAACATGCTACATGCTATGCACAGCAGCCTATATGCCTAAAGTTAATTGCACCTGGATGGTCTGCATGCGTGCGTTGCCACCAGTCTTGAGGTGTGGGTGTCCCTTGATGAATATGGATACCCCCTGGGGGATAGTGGGCTCTGAACCAGGTTTCTTGAACTTCTGTCACTGCACAGACATCAGACATCGATGTTCTCCATACTGAGAAGGGAGTCGTGCATTTTGAGATTTAGACTTGGCTGCAGCATTAGCGTTAGTTTTTTTTTTTTTTTTTTTTTGTGTTCTAGGGTGGTAGTTTTAGAATTTGAGCCTTGCCTAAAAAGGCACTATCTATGCAGGTGTTGTGTTTGTGTGTGGGTGGGTGTTGTTTGGTGTCTGCTTTGGTGGCCTCTGCTGTTTTGGTAGATTTTCTTTTCTGGTACTATGAAATACTGTGGGAGTAGCAATGATTATAATAAAAAATAATTGGGGGGGGATTTTCAAAAATGATGGTTTGTGATTACTCACATAAGCCAGTGAAAGTAGAGAAAAATGAGATATACGGTCAGATTAACATAAAGGGAGAGAGAAAAATCTGCCTGACCAGACAGAGAGAGCTGTGGTCTCTTTTGAAGTTTTAATATGCTGTTAAAACAGAATGCAAGCAAAACACAAGGTAAAGAAAACAAACTACAGTATTCAAAATACAGAAAGGCAATACAGAAATACAAAAAATAACAGCAAACTAACCTTTCCTAGTGCTTACTGTGTAGCACTATACATACTGATACGTCTGGCATATTTTCTGCCCTACTTTTTGTTTTCTTCTTTACCTTATAACCTTTCCTTTTCTGTCCACACTGCAGGCCTTCCCTTGTCGCCTCTTCTCTAGACCCATTCTCTACCTTCATGCCTGACTAGTCAGTCCATTAAGATTTGTACTTCCCATGTTCTGTACTGAAGGCCTCTATTCTCACGTAGTCCCCACATTATCTACCATCCAAAACCTCTCTGACACAAAGAACTGCTCCATACTTTGAGCACCTTACAAATCTTTCTCCCAATCTCTTTCTCTCCCCTTTTTTCCATACCATACTATCCCCATTTTTTCCTGAGTGGTTCATTCTGTATAATTATATATGTTCTATCCACCTGTGTTTTCCTACACTGCTTGCAAGACAGCACTAATAACTAGGTCAGAGATTTAAAGTAAGACATAAGTTGGTTAACCAGTGTGGTACTTGTCAGTCAGTGCTCCGCTATGAGAGGGAGGGCAGCTGAAGTGTAAAGCAGCTTTGGAATGCCTTACCAATATTGTCGTCTATTGTTCATTAGTGTAAACAAACAACAGGTCTAGGCTTCTCAAGCCAAGTTATAAAGGGTAGGCTACTCAAAAGCCACTGGCCTCAAGAATTCGAAAGGGAAAGCATGTCCAAAGTGGGGAAAATCAAAAGCTGACAGCTACCCTGCTTGGCAGCCCTCACATTAAATATTGACTTGTTTTCTTTTGTTAAAATGCTATTTCTCCTTCCTTGTACAATTCAGAAACAGTTAATTCCCTTGGACTTAAAGAATGCAACACAAATGTTTTCCTGCCCCTAACCAAGCACTTTCAAAACTCTGAGGAAAAACAAATTAAAATAGCACTAAAACAAGTAAAGGAAGCCATGTATGCATGCAAGTTTACATTCAGTGTCACAAGGCTTCTGCCATTAACTATTACAACTTACATGATGAAAACAGTTGAGCCTGACCTTTTCAAACTGGTAATAGTTCACTTTTCTATCTAAGATGTTCTGTACTTGGGATCCAGGGATCATGAAACAGTATTGCTCTCAATCATTTCAGACCAATCAGATTAGTATTTCAGGAGTGCTGTTTTTGACAGAAAAAAAATACATTAGAGACAGCAAAATAAAATGCTGACTAAGTAAAGATCTGAAATATTTTCAGAAAATAAAGTGGTAAAACTCCAAAGGCCATGTGCCTGTTTAGTACCATACCTTTTTATCGTCCTATTATCCTTTTTCCAATAGGGTAATATATGTATGCTAATATATTACCTGGTAAACAGATTATGACCTCTTATGCATAAATGTTAATCATGTGGTCCCATTCAGTTGGTATTAAACACACTTAAAGTTAGAATTTGTAACATACTGTTTATGACACAGAAAGCTGATGGAAAGAAAACTACACAGAAAATGTTAAATTAATTTTAAATTAATGACTGCCTTAAGATTGGTAGAATATTTGTATTTCTGTGTTTTATAAAAATCACTCATAACTCAGCCATTTTTTTTATCATATCACCTTGTTACCAAATCATAGCATAAAATATTATGATTAGGTCTCTGATCATAATTTGCTTTAATGTTTGAGGCATGGATGCCAAGAACTTCAACTTGAGACTGAAGCTCAGTGACTGAATCTTGACATCCATGTCAAAAACATGAAGCAAGTGTTATGATTGGTGAAACCTGGCCATAATTCTTACTATTAGGATGGCACAGTGGTGCAGAGGTAGTGTTGCCTCACAGCAACAGGTTCTCCAGTTCGATTCTCTGCTGGGGTGCCTTCTGTGTGGAGTCTGCATGTCCTTCCTGCATTAAGTTGGGTTTCCTGTGGGTGCTCTGGTTTCCTCCCACTTTTACAAAGACATGCATCTGGAGTGTTTCTCCCTGGGCCTCCAGTGACAATTGGCTTCGTTCCAGGTATGACTTTCCCGGCAAGCAAATGTTAAATAAATAGCGCATAGAGCTTTATCTGCTCGATGTAATCAGCTGAAGGAAAAGTGAGGTGTTTTACAGAACGTAGACAGCAGACAGGCTAACAGCACTACACGTTTTGCAGTTTTCAGTACTGTGAAACACTCGCATTCCTATTATTTTATTTAGCCAATAAGATAGAACTGGCAATTTTGAATTATTCTACAAAAAGATGTTTTATTAAATGAAATACAGAAGAACCTAAAGCCACTTAGCATGCATGTAAGTGTTTGCTATTTAAAAGGCAGCAGAATCTGCTGAAACAGACTGAAAATAAGCAATATTTTTAAAATGTCATATATGCTTTGCCATAATAATAATAATACTATAGTGAGCAGGGGACACAATGTAGAAATTCCCTCCAAAAAATCTATAAGCTCATATTTTGTCCTCAGTCTTCTGCATTTTTGTCATATGGCTTCTATAGTTTGCGTTTCAAGTGTCAACGTTTTTCTGTAAAACTGTCACACATGCATCTGGAAGTAAAAACATGGTTACCAAATGCAGTTGAAAGTAATGTTTCTTTTTTTCCCTTTAACATAGTGGTGCCCTTATCTTGCAGAATGGCTGAGTTACTTTATAGACTAATTATATATAACTAGTGGCAAATAGCAGGCAGGTATTTGTGACTCAAAATGTAATGATTATTCCATCTTTCCGCAACTGCTTTTCCACCATTTTTGAACATGGGGTTGGGTGTCACTGCAACAATGACAATCATCTAGTCCCAAGGTTTACACCACTGGGTGGTTAGCCCTGCCATGGTAATTCTTTCACACCTCACATTTGCATGCATATTTATACCTGTGGCCAAATTAGAGTGCCCAATCCACCTGCAGCATGTCTTTGGAATGTGGGAGGAAACCCATATGAACACAAGGACGACATGATACAACCCCACCTCATACTGAATATTAAACAAGCAGTGATATCTCAAGACTTTTAGAGAGAGGGTTTCTGAAAGCACATCTGCCCACTGAGCTATTACATAGAAAGGCAATCACACATTTTGAAAGTAATCATCTGAAGCAGAAATATTCAGTACAAAATTTATAAATTTGTATTCACTGTAAGAGTCAGAACTGATACCTCTTTTATGTACTGTATCATATTTTAAATGTGCTGGTCATTGTGTACGTGTGTGCGTGTGCATGTGTGTGTGTCTGTGTGGGTGCCCAGAAGAGTTGCATTTAATTGTGTGTGTAATTGATGTGCTTAATTACTGTAAAATCATCCAAATCTACAAACCGCAGAGCAACACTCAAAGCATTGTACAACACTCTTTAACAATTATTTTTTTGCAGGAGAATATTCCTGAAGCATGCCACCACAACCAGTGTCTGCAGATATCCACTCCAAGGCCTCAAAACTAAAAAAAAGGGGGTGGGACTAGAAAACAAACCTAAAGCTCACCCCTTACTTATTCTCCGAGTCCTGAAAACAAAATGATCTGCACCAGAACCATTTATGTAGTAATTTGAAACACTTCAGTGTTCCCATAGTTATGTGGTTTGTATACATATAAAAACGTACACAGATAAGTTGTTTGTTTAGAACTAAGAAGTAGCTATAAATATAAGTAGCTATAAATATGCCTAGCATTAAAGACAGTTTATTTATAACCATTGTTTTTTTTACAGAACAGACACTACATATCACAGCCATTTTTGTAATAAAAAATGCATTTCAATTCCAAACTAAAGTTTTTCACTAATAGGATGATTTGTCATGTGCAGCAATACATAGTGAAGGAGAACTTTTAAGAACAACGAAGTCCAGAGTGAAGTTGTTACTGCAGTTGCTGTATTCCTTGTTTAAGCCTAGATGGAGCCCTTAACCTGAAAAAAAAAATGATATCCATATCTGCAGCTAGTTTGTAATAGGTTAGGTTAACACTTCATGCACTTAAGAAAATGTGTGATATCAGTCATACTACTGCTGTGTTTATGAGGAGGCCGACAGAGTTGCTGAATAAACAGTGTGTTAGCATTTTAGGAACTGTGACTAACTGAATTCATATGCATGGAATGCATATTCAGTAAGTTGCATTTTTTTCTTACAGTATGAATAAAGGCTGGGCACATAGCTGTGCATTTTCCAAAAATAGTAACAACACAGATGAAATGGGTAAAACTGCATCCAGTGTTAACAAATGGAAGAATATGAATATAATGTCTCAGAGATCAAGAAATATATTTTATAACACTTTTTAATTATATATTTGCATGTGTTTGCTTTCTTAATAAACCCTTTCTGTGAGAATTGTCTTCTTTATTTTCATATTGTAAATGGCCCTTTCAGTTATGCATACCCAACAGTTAGGCTAGAAGATTAATACAGGTTCTGCTCGCACGCCTGCTGGTTACTTTTTCAGTACTATTTATTTCTGCTAAAAAAGTTATTTTGCCTATTTACACAGCTACCTAGGAAGGAATTAGATATGCATTTCTTAGTATGGTGACGAATTTACCGTGTAAACCACCATCAGGATATCAAGATACAGGATCTCTGGCCAATGAGAATGAATTAAACTATGAATAAACAATTACTGAATAAAATATAAATATAAAATGTGTGTACAACTATGCACATACATGGATTTCTGTCGGTTTGTAGCCATCTTTAATACAACTTAGAAAAATATATTTCTACTAAAATGAGCATCTGTGTTTATATCAATGCAGGCAAAGAATCTTAGTAAAAGTTATTAATTTATGTATGCATTGCTGGCCTCTGCCACTTTGACAGTGATATAAACAATCAGTTACACAAGCGAAAATGACATAAGGCTTAAATATATTTAAATGTATGAACAGTGTAATTACCACTTAAGATAAAATGCAGTTTTTCAGAGGAGATGAAAATTGGCAATGCCTAGAAATTTATCAATGACTAGTTGGATATTTGTTTCCATTATAAGATCTCTACTTGACCAGTTATCTTATTAGCAGTGCAGCATCCATTACTGAAAACTGTTTTTAGCTGTTATCGGCATTATTTTTTCTAACTACAAACCACCAATGCTCAAAAGCAATACTGAATGCTCTGCATCATTTAACCAACTGACCAATTTGTAGGACTGAAGCTGTGCCTCTTTCTGCTGAAGGAAAAAAAAAAATACACAGAAAGCTAAATGGGAGATGTGATGCAACACTAATTGAACTGTATTAGTTACTGCTTTTAGTATCTGAATATACAGCTTAACTTCAAAACATTTTTAACCCCATTTTCTATGGGTCAAGTTTGATAACACAAATTTTCATACAAGTCAGAATGGGGAACATAATGAATTTTTAAAGATCCAGTATGCACAGAGCTGTTTTTTTAAGAATGCAATGACTATTTTCAGTCCACATTTTACTTGTAGGATGGCAGCCTTATTTTATGCATAAAAACATTTTGGAAAACATTCAATAATATACAGTATAAAAATGCACACAGTATGATATATTGTTTAAAACTTAACATAAAAATAGTATATGATTGGCAGTTCATAAGACATGACCATAACCATTAAACAGAAAACTGATTTGTATGTTAACCACATGGCAATGTCTTTAATGCAAGGATTCTGTAGACAGACACTGCTGAACTTCAAATAATTAGCTTGCCTTTTCCTCACAGTAATCATGGAAATTCCTGCATTCTGAGATCTTCTGCTGGGGCAGCTTATTTGACATGAAACATATAAAGGAGGCATTGCTTAATTTACAATAAGGTTGCAAGGCATAGTAAGTGGTATATTACAAACTCTGCGCTTTGTTTATATCACCACTTTAGAATACAGATGTGTGTGCCAGCCACTGATGGTGTAAACATTGGCTCTAGACGATTGCCACTGTTAAAGTGACACCCCAACCGCTTGTGCAAAAATGGGAAAAAGGGTTTGTGGATGGATTGATGGACATGTATGTATACATATATGACATATGTGTATGTCTATGTATAACTATATTGCATTGTTAAATATAATTCAGAAAATTACATTGTTGTAATGTTGACAATACATGCAGTAGAATAAGGGAAAAACAATTAAGATGCACTATTAAATGCTGCTGTGCACCTAATAATTTTAGATGCCTTAAGATGTCATTTAACCATAAAGTGCTAGAGGGTCACCTGTAAAGATACTGACTTGGGGGTTCATCATCTTAATAAATGAATGAAAAAAAATTCCCCCTGTCCAGGCATGCACGAACAGGTAAAGAAAGTGACTTTCAATAGTGGACAGTGATGATGATGAAATAATCTGGTGAAGGCAATAAAAAAAACTAAGGCGATATGTCAATATTATTACATGCCAAGGAAAACTACTTGACTATTGCAGTGCCATAGCAGTTCAAAATAATATAAAATATATACTTCTGCTATTTTCATGTACTATATTAAGTTCTTGTAAGGTGTGATAGCTGTAGACTTGTACTTCTTGATGGTAGAGTATGAGAATTCACGCAAGGGTGCACTTGATAAAAAAATATATATATTTTTATTTATTAAAACTTAGTTCTGCTGTCAAGAAAGGGGAACAATTGTAGATGCAAAGTTCTAATAATGTAAGTATTACTGCAGTCATCATGATTTACAAATATGCAAGTTATGGTTATCAAAATAAGACAGGCAAAGAATGTAAAATAACTACAGCTTCTACCTCAGATTAACAAAAAGTTAAACATAAAAATATTTTTCATCTTTACAGATTATGTAGAAAACTTATTATGTAAAACAATATGGTAAAACTGTTTTTTTTTTCATTAATTCCCAGCTGTCGAAAGTCAAACTGTACAACATAATTTTGTGACTCTCCTATGTAGAGAAGAGAGAGTTTTATCAACTGATTTAGGGATGTTGTGTTTAGTGCTCATGAAAAGACAAGCCTTAGTGCTATTTAGCTTTTTATCCTTAAATTCTGCTTTATTAATTACTGAGCTATGCAAGCAAGTAGGAGAGGGGTAAAGCACTAAAAAGAAATGCAATCTGAGAGAAGGCCTTTCTGTACTGCTTTACCGGTTTAGTATCATTTTATGAACTACATTCAATTCTCTCTTTAAACATTGCTATCACATTATTTTTCTTTGTAGATATGCAAAAATTGATACCATAAAGACTGAAGGGTGGTTTTGTATACTGTCTAGTAATACATTATAAGCTGAAAGTCCTACATGAATGTTAAGACATATGTAACACTGCAAGTACTGACTTGCTGAAATAGAATTTTATTTTGCCATTAATCAAATGTAAAATTTAATTACTGTTTAAATTTGAGATGTCCTTGCTTTTCCATTAACATATTTAGCTCAGAGAAAACAAACGGTGAAATGTGTGTCTGATTTTAAAAAAATCTTCAAAGGTATTCATTAGATGTTATACTATCATTTTATATGTTACATGGAATTTGCAAAGTTACTTTTATAGATCATGTTAGTCATTATACAGACATAGCCTACTTGCAGGCAAAACCCAAAATACAGTTTGTACTAACTAGGTATGATCTAGTCAGTCCACTGGAGAAATTCCATTAGTGTTTCTTTGATAAGTGCCCTGGGAGCTTTAACATGTACCTGAAATACCATTTACTTGAGCAGATGGGACCTTATTCTACCAAAGGCTGGCCACTCAGGCTTGCATCATAGACTGGAATACAAATCTGACTACTTAAGCTAGAGGTATAAATCACAATTATGTAAACAAACTTACCATAGCAGTATATATTAGCATGATCATAGGCTACATAGCCTACATATGCAAGTTATATCCTGCACTGAACATAACAGCATTCAGTTTCCAAAGTTTTAGGGCAATGTCTGTGCCCCCAAGCCCTTCAGAACTTTTATGCCAACTGAGAAAGGGATGTGAAGCCCTGAGAGGACATTGTTAGGAGCAGACAAAAATAAATATACATACCCTGGTTTAAAAACACACAAAACAACAGAGATGGAGAGCAGGAGCAGTTATTACAGCAGCTTACTTATACAGTTGTAGTATGTGCATCGTTATGATCACTGCTGCAGTAGTCTAAGCTATACAGGTAGAATACCATAGCTTAAAATGACTGGAAGATGGAAGAAAAGGGCCCAGGAACCCCTGGAGAATGGTCCTAGCAAAGTCTATCCTAAACTCAGTGGATGAATCTAGTTAATAGTGCTTTCTAAATGTATGCACAGAGGACCATATTGCTACTTCTAGAATACATCTGGAGTCCAACTCTTTACAAAAAGCCATAGATGAAGCCAAGGCCCTGGTAGGTCTTGACCCTGTCTGGAATTATTTTGTGTTGAGAATAATGACCTGAGATAATCATTTGGAAATATTTTACTTTGGCACATGTTGCCCCTTCATATCTTTACAAAAATGAACAACCGATCAGAAGTTCTAACAAATTTTGTTCTGTCAAGATATTACCTGAGTTGTCTATGGATGTCCAAGCTATGAAGACTTATTTTCTCCCTCATTTCTACATTCTGGAAAGAAAAGGGGAGATGGATAGATAGGCTTGATATAAACTCTCTGATGCCACTTTAGGTATAAAAGAAGAATTAAATCTTAAATCCTACCTCTGTGGAAGAGTAGATGAGGTTGACCCACCATATGAGCTTGCAACTCAGATACTCTTCTTGTAGAGGTCAAAGCTATCAGTTAAACTGCTTTCCATATCAATGAACTCAAGTCAGCTAGAGGTGGTAGATAATTCTGTCATTTGTGAAATTTGATATGATTTATACAGAACTGTGTGTTATGTACTGAACTGAAATGTACCCACATCATTCCCTGCTTATGTTTTAACAATAAAAACTAGAACATAAAAGGGTTAACTTGCAAAACTTCAGGAAAATAAGTTGACATTATGTTGCTTTATGATTGTGCTATAAAAGTTCTCTCTCAGTTTCAGTGTAGCAGACACAATGTCTAGAGCTAGAAGTTTTTGTATTGTCTTGAAATAGAAGTAATTACTAGGTCTAAAATTAAAAAGTGTTGTATTGTTTTACAAGTCCCAAGATCTGCAAACATCTGAGAGATATGTATTTTTAACACAAAGATGTTAAATTCTGTTAGTTTCTGTTTAGCCTCGGAACTGATATCAGGTGACAAAGTGGTGTCATCCAAGCTAACCCAGCAGTAATATTTGATATTGATTTAAGAACTCTCTGAGACAGACTGCACATTTTGTATTTTGTCTTGGTCCTAGCAAGAACATCCACTCATTATCATCATCTGCACTTGCCTTGCTGTAAGTAAGATTTAGGGCATATTATCTCTTTTAGATATAGATAGGAATATAGTAAAGATTAGTTTAGATGTTTTCTGTATTTATTTGTGACTGTCCTGGAATGTTGTTTTAAAATATTACCTTTGATTTTGAACTCTGAAGTTACTTTGTTGATTGACTGAGTAAAATCTTGTTCTCTTATTTATTATTAAATATATTTGCACCTATCATTGTGGCTGATATTTGTGAGACATACGTAAGCTCTTAGAGTACTTGCATATGTAATTGGTGACACTGTACAGGCCATTCTTAAATATCCCTGCAAGTCTTGGTCAGACTACTATTTGGATAATAGTAACATTACACAGTAGGATTGAACACCCTTTGTAAGGGCCTTATAGTAGCTGATAAGTAGGTCAGTGGCAGTGGAAACTACCTTATAGTCTGGGCAGAAGGAGGCATAGCTGGTAAACCTGTGTCAGCCTTCCCCAGGTGTGTGTGTGTGTATAAATCAAATCTCAGTGTGCATGAGTGTCAGCTATTTGGGCAGGGACATGAAGCACTGGTTGGATAGAGAGGGTACTGGAGGTCTTGGTTTGGCCCCTCAGCTGAGATCTTAACCCTATAGTTGTGCCAGTGGGGAGTCTTACTGGGGATCTGGAGAAAGAGAGAGAAACCAGCTTCAGACTGACTGTGGTCTCTGTGTGCTCTTAAAGGAAATTGCACTTTACTGTGTGTGTACTTGTCATCCTCTCAGTGTGTATGTCTCCTAGCTGTTGCCAGTGGTGAGAACTGAGGCTCCTTGTTAACTGGGCTGGGGCATCACACTGGTAATTAAAATGTATCAGGTATTAGCTTCTCTAATATAAAATGAATATCTCAAGGAGGAGCAATTTGTCTTTGGGGAGGCTTCTTATGTGGGACCCCTTTCAATGACATTTTCACATGAAACAGCATTGAAAGAGGGGGGATCCATAGGCAGATATGCTGAAATGGCTGACAAGTAAACCATAGGGTAGCCACTCACATAAATTCTTTAAAAGGTTGGTGCTTTTGTTGATACCAAGAACATTTTTTCCATTTATTAATATATGATTTTCTAGCAGCAAACCTTCTTGCTTTCATTAATACCTGCTGCATATGCTCAGAAAATGGGTACCTAAAAAGTATTCAGGCAGCCAGTTGCAGTCTAGAGTCAGGAAGCATCAAGCATACAAATGCGGGAAGATGACCTGATTCAGTTTCCATTCATGAGGGTCTGATGTGGTCCTGCTCAGCTTGTCTGCCCCACAATTTTGCTCTGGTAGAATATGAAATGCCTGTAGAGTGAGATTATGAAGTATAATCTATATTCCTTGCTAATAACATAGCTAAGCTGCGTAAGGGGGCAATGACTGGTTCTCCTTTGCTTATATACCACATGACTGTGGTATTTTGTAAACACTTTGAGGTCCTGAGGACCATAGATGTTTCAGAGAACTGAAACCATTTATAAGAGCTAGCATCACTTTCATGTTTATATTGTGGTCTGTATTTCTTTTCCCAAAGTCTTAGCTTTGTAGAAGGAAGGGAGAATGAGAGACCTGGATTCAGAGAAATTTGATGTCTCCACTGCCTGATTTCCTTTTAAAAAAAATCCAGAACTGAAATTTGAAAAGACAGTGGGTGTTGATACCAGTACCAAACATATTTGATACCATTGTAACTCTTTCCTTTGGAGCCTTGCAAAAGGTATCATGAAATTATGGATGCCATGAGACTTAGGATCCAGAGGTTATCCCCATGGTGAAACAGAAGACTGTGTGGAAAATCCCTGGAATAGATATAATGGAAGAAAAATAGTCTTTGTACTATGGTGTATGTCAGGCATCCCAGAAACACAAACCTGTGAGAGGGAGGCTGAAAAGGCTTTTACATGTTCTCTTGGAATCCGACACTGTGTACGAGATCTTTTACTCAAGATGGACAGAGGCTCCTGTCACTTTGAAAAAGACTGCCTTCAAAGATAATCAAGTTCTCTAAATACGGAAAAATGTGGATACACTGCAGTGCGCTGTCACAGGAGCTAGACATTTGTAAACACAAAAAACAACACTCCACAGAATATAAAAACAAACTTATAACAAAAATCATTCACTAGAAGGCAGCAGAAACACCATAAGTAAAATAATTTGTATTTATTTGCAGAGGTTTCGAGCTTTCATCTAAAGACTTCATCATTATCAACTTTGTAAATACTCTTCGATCAGTGTATAGCCGAAAGGATAAGGCAGAAAACTGATAATGTGATTCACACACACAGCGTTAAGGGCCTGAAACCTGGATGAATAGGAATGTGATGATATGCACCTAGGTTACTAGAAACTCATTTGAGGAAGAAGGTGTAACTGGTTGTGAGGTGAAAACATTTTGAACATGGATACTATCACAAACTATTTCAGAAATGCTCTCAAAGAATTTTCTTTCTTTGGCAATAAAACGTTCTTGTATAAAATCCTTCCCTAACTGAGGTGGAGGAACAGTTTCTATCCACCCCCCCTCCCGAGAAAGCACATGAAGTAAAACAGGATAATCTAGTGTGGTGGATGAGGAGGAATCTCCTGAAAATTAGGAATTTCCTCTCACTGACCTCTGTAGCCTAGATGGATCGCATTCATGATCCATTTGTCCAAAATCTGTTGCCAAAGAAAAAAATGGAGATACAGAATTTCTGGAAGGATTAAGGGGATGTCAGGTTGCTGGTGGTGGAGGGAAAAACAAAATCCTTCATATAGTCATTCTGACTTATGTGACTGTCCTTTGTTCTCGGTGTCTCTTTCTGGGATGTCCCTGACACTGCTTTTTAAAAGACTGTTTATTTTTAACAAAGTTAGATGAGCAAGCAAAGAATTCCTTGTAAACAATAGAGAAGGAGGACTGACAAATCTGAGTGATTGCCTGAATCAGTTTTTCCCCCTCATTTCACTTTTTGATAACTGCTGCACCAGAAGGTCCAAAAACTAAATGTCTATCAAAGCGAGAAGAAAAAAAAATATTTTTGACATGTGGGAGATTCTGAAAATGCAGGCAGGCATCATGTGGGAGATTCTGAAAATGCAGACAGGCAAACCTCCATAAAAGTTAAAAATGACATCAGCTCTAGAAGTAGTATCCACAAAGCCATAAACTCAGTTTAAATAATAAGTAATGACTCTAAACAGAAGAAACTAATTTACACAATTCATATTTGTCCTCACAAGAGGAATCTAATGCCAAACCATTCTCCATACGTTGGCAATTAGTCAGGATACAAATTAAGATACGAGCCTGATAGTTTAGAATTCAAAAAGTCATAGATGTAAATGCATACCCTTTTTTCTAGACTTACAAAAAGCTTTTCAATCCTTAGAAGGAAAGGGATTTGAGTTAATAAAATCTTAAGCTGCAGCTGCTGGGTCAGGCCTGGGTTTGGTTTATTAAAAGTTAGAAGACTGAGGAATTTTGTACAATCTGTTTGCTTTCTTTGGGGCAGTGTGCTGACTGTCAGGGAAATTGAAGGCTTTGACTGTTTTCTCCAAGGACGAGAGATCAATTCCCTATTAGATGAACAAATGCTTAAAATGTTGAGTACGACATGCTCGACAGCTTTTTTGTGAACGTTCATCTAAGCAAAACCTGAGAATGTCGAAACAAGGTGTTTCAAAAAGTTACAGTTGGCCAGCCGTGAGGAAGCAAATGGCTGACGTCAGAACGTTCACCCTGTCTCACTGTTCTTATAGTCCTCCACTGTGGTGAGATCTTGTCATTCACCCTGTATAATGTTATGACAGTCCTCCACTGTGGTGCAATCTTGGAGTTGGTATATTTAAGTAGGGGTGGTGTGGGAGGCACAGACCCCACTTTATTTTGTTTGTCAAACATGTATCTGTCCCTTTACAGTCCTCTGCAGATTCCATTTATTGAACCTCTTTATGGAAAGAATAATTCCTTTTTGTTACCAGAAACTTCCTTATAAGAGGTGCCCAGAGTCTAAATAAGACAATGTGCCAAGCTTAATAAATTACTCTTCCCAGTGGCCTAATGGATAAGACATTGGCCTCTTAAGCAATGACTTGTTGGTTCAAGTCCCATCCAGAGTGCCATAATCTTAATACAGGTAGAGCTTTTGTCATATAAATTATATATGTATACAATGAGGGTCATTGGTTGTCACATACATGCTTATATAGTCCAACGACCTTGGATATCTTTCTTGCTCAACAGCACTTCACATTAAAAACTCATTACAGCTGAGTGCACCTCCAGGCGTTTCTGTAGTTACCTCCTACTGCACCTCTAGGCATCAAAAACTGCTTGTTCATATTTGCATTAATAATTCCAAAACCATGTTACATACAAGGTATCTGAATATTTTATCTTCAAGCATACATGATGACAAACACAGCTGTATTGATATTTGACCTCTGTCAATGAGTATTTGTTAGAACTATAAGGTGATAGCTTCATGTTTTAAAGGCTCAAGCCACACATGTTGGGAGTTAAAGGTACACACTCAAAAGAGCTGCACAGAAGGGAATGAGTTAAACCATTAGTCAAAGCCAATGTCAGAGGTCTCTGGCCAAATTTACAGATGACTGCAAATTAGGAGCAGTCCTAGAATATCTCACTCACACTAATCTTCTCCAGGAAGGGCTGACAGAAGCAAATTAACTTGTGTCAGAGCTATGGGCTAAAACTAAATGCCAAGAAATGCATAATAGTATCCTTTGAGAAGTCATCCACCCATGGTAACTATAATATTGATAATACACCTCTAAGAGTTAACCCATTCTGTGTTGTACAACTTATAAACAAAGGTGTGGCATCTGTCCAAGGAGGTCATTGTTCCACTATATTCAGCATTCATCAGATCTATCATTGACTACAATGGCCCCTTTGGTATGTACCTAACCAGGTACAGCCAACAATTGGAATGTCTACTGAGGTTTCTCACTAAAAGAATGCAGGATGTAAGTAATGTCCTGTGTAGACCACCTAAAAGCCCTATCCTTGTATTCTTTCTCCTACAAGCTGTTGAGCGGAGATCTATGCATGGCATACAGTGTATTATCAAACACCACCCTGATGGGCCTCCTGCATATTCACAAAACAAACACCACCAGAATTACCCATTTTAAAGAATTAAATCCTGTCTGTGATAATAAGTAGGACCTGTTGGAGAAAAATGAATGGCTCACAGATCGGACACATGAAGGTAGGATGAGGGAATCCACCTCCACCAAGAAGCCTGTTTAGTAGTAATGCCACACAGGGCATGGTGCTGGGACCTCTTCTGTTTGGAATATACTTTCCTGAAGCCAAGGCAAATGTAGAGGGCCTTTGGCTGACCAAATTTGCTGATGACTGCAAGCTGAGTGCAATGACTGAATCCCCTAAAGATGTAGATAGGAAGGTCTGATACAAACAACTGGTTCCAGAACCATAGCCTAGAATACTTAATTATAGCATTTGGGAAGATGACTACCCCTGCAAATTACAACATTGATAACACACCAAAGTAGATCCAGTGGTGAGGCACCTGAACTTGGATTACCATGGTAGTGAGAAAATCCTTCTACATGGTGCAACTTATAAGTAAGGGCATGGCATCCAGATCTAAGGATTTCACAGTTCACTATACTCAGCCCACATTATACCAGTAATCAAGTGCAATTCATCCTTTGACATGTACCTGAAGAGGCATTTGTAACAATGGAAGGTTAATCGCTAAAAGAATGCAGTGTAAATATGTCCCATGTGGACCGCCTCAAAGCCCTGTCCCCAGTACTCTGCCTCCTACAGAGTACTGAGAGTTGATCTATGCCTAACCTACAAGGCATTCTCTGACCCAGCCCTAATGGATCTGCTACACATTCGCAAAACAAACAACACTAGTATTACCCAATTTGAGGATCTAAACCTCATATGTCACATGAACAAAACATGTTAGAGGGATACATATGGGCCTCGGAGATTAACCTTCTCTGGAACAAACTCCCCATTCATGTGAAACAGAGCTCTTCCCTAAACATGTTCAAATACAATTTTGACTAATGGATGGGAGAATGCAAATTCACCCTGGCTTGTTACCTGTAGCCCTTATGGAAAAGGGCAGTTTGTAAATGCCATAAGTCACAGGCATATGCCAATGTTATTGTAGCCCATGGATACTGACAATTTGGAAAATTGGGGCAGGAGTGGCTAGGCCATAAAAGGCTCGAGGGCCATTAGTATAGCAACCACCTATGATCCTGGAGACTAACCCTTCTCTGGAACAGTCTCCCCATCCATGTGAATCAGAGTTCCTCCCTAAACCAATTCAAGTGCAACTGGGACAGTTGGATGGAGAACAGGAAATCCAACTCAGATTTAGCACATATGTTTCTAATGGACACAGGCAATGTGTAAATGCTTCATCTCCCAGGCTCCTGTTGTAAATGTTTCATCTTCCCAGCCCTTGCTTACAATTACCAAAGGTAGTAGAACTTGTCAGAGATTTGGGATGCATGGCTAGGTTTATAAAGGTCTTAGTGGTTGTTAGCCTAGTATATACTTATGAACTCCTGTGTACAGTAATTGACACAGAAGATAAATGTTTAGTTTTCTGTCTCTTTTTTTGACAGGAATTTGAGTCAAATAGACCAATACTGCCAATAACAGCATCCTAAGGGATGGGCATGGTATTCTGGCTAAGCAGGGGCCCATTCCCTGCCCCTTCTCTCATGACAGACATGAGTAGTTCTCCCTTGCCCAATGAAGGGACACCAAGAGCTACAGAGGACATGCCTAACCACTGGTCCATGGTGTCTGTATGGACCATATTTCAGGGATCCAAAGAAAATGATGAGTGGTCTCAGCAACCAGCTGTACCCACAGCAGACTCATCTGTCTGCAGCTGAGGCAAATTAGCAGCTGCTTTGGTGACAAAGGTTGCCTAACGATTTGTATTTTTGTTGCTGGAAGAATATCTGATTGAGGGGCCACTGCTTTGTCCCATGGTTAAGCCAAAAATGATACTGGTTTCCCAGGGAAGTTTAAAATCAATAGTTGGTAAATTAGGAAAATGGCAAAAAAGTAACTTTTTCCCAGGAAAAAAGTGAGAAGTACCCAGCCTCACAAGTAAAATAACCAGTTTCTTCATAGGAAAAGGTAGTTTTAAGCAACTTTTTATCACAAAAGTAATAAAAAGTACACATTCATTTAAAAGTGCATAAAAATCACCACACAGTCAACCAAAACACTTTTCCCTAGCTTAAAAATATTTACTTTTTCTTTAAAAGACATCATAATAATGTGGAGGATATTTCCACAAAGGGAATTTGTCTGCCTAGCAATGACACAACATTACTCAACTATCAGTCCTCAAAAGCTTGCAGAGGAGTGCAGGAAAGCTCTGGAGGGCATGAGTCCCAAACCTGACTTTAGTCAACTCAGCTCAAGCTGAATGACTGCTTGGGCACATGGAAGGTGCCTGTTAAGCCTTGTAACCTGGCTGGCTGTTGCATTCTGTGCAGGATATAATCTTTATAAGTTAGGCTACTGCAGCAGTGATCATAATGATGAACATTCATCAGCCTTCTGATTTTCCTGGTTCCAAATGTGAGTGCTATACAGTGATACATTACTAGTGACAACAGTTTCATAACACCAGAAATAATTTTGAGATAACACTGAAAAAACATTGGTATAGGGGACTACAATGCTTGCTTATTTTACATATCTGTGATCATTACTTTTCTTGAATATTGTAAGCAGTGATTATATACAAAAACTCTGAGATTAATTTGCTTATATTTATCTACATGACTGCACTGTAGCGTGAACAGCACAGCTGCAGATTATGCAGACAAAATACTTGATGCAGTAAAACTGAGAAATGCAAGACTAGGTTATTTATAAAATTCCATTTGGTACATTCCATATTTATTTAATTTTTTTTTTTTTACTGGGATGGAACACTGACTAAAAATGACCAAATACAGACTCTGATCTTCTTACATCATAATCTAACAATGTACAGTATGCAAATAGTCTTTTACATTTGAGACAATCTGATAAACAATATGTACGTAGAACATCTAACACACCAGATATATGTACAATTAAAGTTCAATAGAAAAGGGAGAATAGAGTTAAAACAGGAGAAGTAGAATTAGTTGGAGATAGGGGTAGTAGGTTAAAAAAGATAATGGAGACCTGTAAGATGAAAGAGGGGACCAAATTATGAACAGCTGGTTTACAGACATGATAGTAAGGTATGCTGAATGACAGTTTAGGATTAGTGAGTTAATCAGTTATGTGGGGGTAAAGGTACTACTCTGTTTCAAATATTGATTTAGGAGACATCGCCTTAAGATGGACAGTTGCATTTAAACTGATTTAGTAAGTATAGTTTGAACAGGTGGCCTGAACAGGGAGTAATTTGTGTAATCAGTTAAATTAGAAAGTAGTGATTGCCATAGTTTTGGGGCCAATACAGAGAAACAAAGGCTAGTAGAGTGAGTCAGTGAAAAGAGTTTTGTAGGGATTGACTAGGTCTTTCTTGGCATTCTAGGTTATAGGGTTGAGTAGCAGTAACAAGTCTGGAAAAGAGAGGAGTGGGGTTGTTTAGTTTGAGAATTGTGAAGAGTAAGAAACCATGAAGCTGGTTTGACCTGGCCTGTACTGGAAGCTACTTAACCTTTGCCAAGAGTAAGGCTGTGGTGTTTATTTCATGGTGAGTTAGTTGTGAATAAACATGCTTTATCAGAGAAAACCTAAAGCATGGAAGTGTTCTTGACAGTAGCAGATGCAAACAAGGAGATACCATATGAACACTGACCAAAGAAAATGCCTTTTCCACCTGCAGCTCTTGATAGATATAACAGAAGATCAGATCTTTTGTTTTCCCAGAAGAGTAGGCTGTTAATCTTGGATCTCAACTTTTCTGCATGCTTATGGATGTTCACTGAGTGGTCTATCCAGATTCCCAAATATCTAAAGGAGGTGCTGGATCCAGTGGGATTGTCAAGAATAAGAATGGATTGGGGAGTTGTGGATAATCTTTTATGGGTGCCAAATAACATGGAATTTGATTTTTATGGGCACTGAGCAGTCATTTCTTGGAGTTTAACCAGAGATATCGCTGAAGACAGTCCTTTTAAGTTGAGTTTTATTAGTACAATGTGTGGAATCAAACCTATAGATTACCATATCTGCATAAAGTAGTAGTGGTAAATGGGGCAGGTCTAATGGAAGTTTGTTAATGAAGACTGAGAACAAAAGTTGTGCCAGAATAAAGCCCTGTGAGACTCAAGTGAATGAGGGAACTGTTTGGAAAGCTAGTTCCTATCTTTACCTAAAATGAATAGCTGGATAAAAAAAAACTATAAGCCATGTTGTGGCTTCAGGGCTGATCCTGATGTCTTTCAGATGGAGAAGTAGAATTGGGTGGTTGCCAATGTCAATGAACAGTGCTCCAGTAAGATTTTGTTTTATGTATATTGGCTAAAACATTTCAGTCAGGGTCCACAGAACAGTCTTTTCCTACCAGCCCAGAATCCATGTTGTGTGATAGAGAAGAGGTGATATTTTTGTAGGTAAGTTGGTTACTTATGATTTTCTTCAGTTTTACCAAGGGTAAGTGAGATTGGGATGGGGCAAAAGTGACTGCAAGAAGAGGGCTTGGTCTGATAATAAAGGATTTCCAAGTATTTGGCATGATATTAGTGGTGAGGTCAAGGTTGTATATATGTTGAGAAAGCGTGTTGATGAAATTTCTATAGCTGTGCAGGAACCAAGGGCAGATGCAGGTAGTGAGTCAAAAGGAATCTATTCAAATATTGACCCCACCCAACTTTGAACATTATAAAACTCTAAGGGTCTTTACTAAAAAGGGTACCTTTTATTGTAAAACCAAACATCTGACACTCCTCTTCAATACCCTAAACACTTCTGGCAGTAAGTCAACAAGCTAACGGGAAGATCCTCCTCAAATGAGTTATCCAGTTTAGGATACTTACCCTGCCCATCTGGTATTCTTTGATATTCTGACTTCCTTGGAGAATTCTCAAGCATTCCCACATTCTCACTGACCCACGATGCAGCTACACAACAAACAGACTAACCTCTCTGATTTCATTCCACTTTTTTACTTAAAATTCACCTCTAAATACATTTTAACCCACAGTTGCCAGTCTGTTAGTTTACTAATGGCAGTATTAGCATTAGAAAGAGAGAGAGTCTTGAGGAATAGTTGGTGAGTTTGCTATAATGATTAAGATCTTTAGCTCATAGACACAAGGTACAAGGTTCCCTAGTTATTGCCTAGGCTTAAAATGGCCCTTCAGATCAGTTGGCCTAGTCTTAAGCTATGAATTAGGAACCTAAACAATCAATAGTATCGAGTTCTGAGTGTAGAATGATGATTTTATAAGGGTTACTATTTTATCTTTCAGTGGTCTTTGGTTGATTTGGGAAAATCTTGACGTGAATGTAAATATGAATGCACTTTAGCTTATCTTGTACCATTGTTATTGATAGTACTCCTTGCTCTTTTCTGATTTCAACTGGATTACAGAAAGCGGAAAAAACACCAAAAACTCTGAGCACACTGATCCAAACGTACTAACTGCGTGATGTAAATGGCATTCTTTTCTCCACGGTATTAAGGCTGAACAACAGATTACTTCATGCTCCTTAACCTATACAGTGCATTTACAAGCTCTGTCTGTCATGTTCAGTGGTCTAGTTATCTGTTTTAGTACCCGTTTCCATCCTCAGTCTGGCAACCCCCCCCCCCCCGCCCATGTCGAGGAGCAAAACAAAAAAAAATCCTCTCCTATGACTTCACACACAAAATGCTAAAGCTCTTTAATTCTGACTGCAAATGCAATACTAGCATTCATTTGTGAATGCTGGTGAAGCAGTGAAGTCTGGTCACAAAAGCATCTGCCAGTCACACCGCCTAATACTTCACACCCAGGGTGGCATGCTACTCTGTTGGTTTTGTTTCATTGATTTCTAATTTGCAATCTATGTCTGGTTTACAAGGATGCAAATGACCCTTTACTGTCTGATTTATATGTTCAAAAAATTAGAAGTACTAAAAATATCCACTGTATAGACCTAAACCAACTTTGTCATAGAAATTGAATCTATAAATTAACCACAAAAAGGAGCGAAATGGCTTTGCAGTAAAAAATCCAGTTCCCAATGTAAAATAACAAAAACAAAAACAGCAAACCTCTATTTCCAAAGTAAAACAGCTTTTTCAGCTCATAAAAGTAGTATGCTGCAAAGTAAAGCAAGTGTAGCTGGTTCTTCAACCCAAAAAGAATCGCACAAAAGTATAATCCAAACGAGAACTTTAATAGCTAGCTAGAGTTAAGCGCTTTCACCAAATGGCTTTTTCAAAACTTCAACAACTGCCATTAAAAACAAAGCATTTAAATATACAATGGAAGAAGTTCATTGGTGCACATGACATAGTTAATTGACTTAAACTCTAGTTCATTTACATATATACAGAAATCCTTCTGATATACTTCTAAAATACATTTAAAAAAGCTAAGATAGTTTATTCATCACAATACAGAAGGACATAGTATAAATACACATCTATGACCTAACACAAATGTAAAATAAGATAGTGAAATGTTATAAAAAGTTATAAAACATCCATAGTGTAGCATGAAGAGGAAAAAAGGGGTAAAATACGATTGATTCAAGTGTAACTATATAAAAATGCTCCATAAAAGTCTAAATAAGTCTATATGTGCAACAGGGTTCAGATATATGATAGTACATGAATTAAAAAGTAGTGCAGGTAGGTATGTGTATAAAAAGGGGGGGGGGGGAATCAACTAAGTGTGTAATCTAAAAACATATTGCTTACACAGTAAAAGGTAAAACCTGAACTCCATCAATGACACCAGGGAAAATGTCTGCTCAGAGAGGGGGGACAATCCACCTCAGTAGACAATGGTGATACAGGTAGGCGTGTGTATGGGAAGGGAGAAATAACTAAGTAGGGGTCTAAAACCCTTTTCTTACGTAGTAATGGTTTAACATGGACTCTATCATTGACACCAGGAATTTGTCCGCTCTAAGGCGGACAATCCATCTCAGTTCACATTCCAATAAATGTGAATCAACATCTCCACCTCTGAGATTAGGTTCAACTTGTTGTAGTACACTAAAGTTAAAGTAATGGTCAGGTCCTGTATTTCTAACATGTCTGGCAAGTGCATTATGATCAGATGCTATCCTAATGTTGTAAACATGTTCTCTTATACGTTCTCTAAGTTGTCTGCAAGTCTTGCCTACATAAAATACCGGACAAGAGACACACTTAGCAATATATACAACATTATTGCTGGTGCAATTGGTGCCAGTATTAAAGTAAAAATGTTTGTGTTGTCGGATGTTTAAAAGTGTCACTGTTGTCTATATATTGACATTGATTACAATTTTGACAGGATATTGTATTATGGTCAGATCTTGGTTTCTGGTAACCATGTTCTACTAAAGGGCGATGGCATAAGGTCCTTTTTAGATTGGGTTTATTCTTATAGACAAACCTTGGATTATCACCTACTACTTCTAAGATTTGGTCATCCAATCCAAGGATTCCCCAATGTCTATGTACTATCTCCTTGATCTTGTCAACATCTCTAGAGTAAAATAAGGACAACTTAACATTATCACCCCTACTGATAGCTGGTACTGCTTCAGATGCTTCTTTCCTTGAAAAATAAGGTTTAGCCACTGTGTCTCTCAACTTATCAACCTGATTCCTATTCCTATCTATGTCTCTCATCACATATTTACATTCCAAAAATCTATTTGTAAGTGATTCAATCTCTTTGGAATGTCCTGAGGGGCATGGGTTCAACCTTGATGCTCGCATAAACTGCCCTTTCATAATGTTCTCAAAAACATATCTGGGGTGCATACTATGTCGATGCAACAGTGTATTCCTAAAACAGGGTTTCCTATACACTGATGTATTTAATAAACCACTAGGTAATCTATTTATGCGGACATCTAGAAATGATATTTCAATACTGGAATAATTAATAGTAAATTTCAAGAAATCCGTTAGTCCATTAATGGAATCAAAGAATTCCAGAAGGGATGCTTCATCTCCTTTCCAGATAAAAAAGAGGTCATCTACGAACCGTCTGTAGTAACCCACATATTTCTGGAATAAAGTTAACGGAAAAAAGAAATTCTCCTCCCAGTCTGCCATCACAATGTTGGCCATCTGGTATTCTTTGATATTCTGACTTCCTTGGAGAATTCTCAAGCATTCCCACATTCTCACTGACCCACGATGCAGCTACACAACAAACAGACTAACCTCTCTGATTTCATTCCACTTTTTTACTTAAAATTCACCTCTAAATACATTTTAACCCACAGTTGCCAGTCTGTTAGTTTACTAATGGCAGTATTAGCATTAGAAAGAGAGAGAGTCTTGAGGAATAGTTGGTGAGTTTGCTATAATGATTAAGATCTTTAGCTCATAGACACAAGGTACAAGGTTCCCTAGTTATTGCCTAGGCTTAAAATGGCCCTTCAGATCAGTTGGCCTAGTCTTAAGCTATGAATTAGGAACCTAAACAATCAATAGTATCGAGTTCTGAGTGTAGAATGATGATTTTATAAGGGTTACTATTTTATCTTTCAGTGGTCTTTGGTTGATTTGGGAAAATCTTGATGTGAATGTAAATATGAATGCACTTTAGCTTATCTTGTACCATTGTTATTGATAGTACTCCTTGCTCTTTTCTGATTTCAACTGGATTACAGAAAGCGGACAAAACACCAAAAACTCTGAGCACACTGATCCAAACATACTAACTGCGTGATGTAAATGGCATTCTTTTCTCCACGGTATTAAGGCTGAACAACAGATTGCTTCATGCTCCTTAACCTATACAGTGCATTTACAAGCTCTGTCTGTCATGTTCAGTGGTCTAGTTATCTGTTTTAGTACCCGTTTCCATCCTCAGTCTGGCAACCCCCCCCCCCGCCCATGTCGAGGAGCAAAACAAAAAAAAATCCTCTCCTATGACTTCACACACAAAATGCTAAAGCTCTTTAATTCTGACTGCAAATGCAATACTAGCATTCATTTGTGAATGCTGGTGAAGCAGTGAAGTCTGGTCACAAAAGCATCTGCCAGTCACACCGCCTAATACTTCACACCCAGGGTGGCATGCTACTCTGTTGGTTTTGTTTCATTGATTTCTAATTTGCAATCTATGTCTGGTTTACAAGGATGCAAATGACCCTTTACTGTCTGATTTATATGTTCAAAAAATTAGAAGTACTAAAAATATCCACTGTATAGACCTAAACCAACTTTGTCATAGAAATTGAATCTGTTTGCAGGATAGATATTTCCTAAAGGGGGCCTTGTCAATGGAATTTGATCCTGCTTCACATCAAACAAAAATAGCTCCCTCATTATCTTTAAATCTAACTTTGAGAAATGAATGGGTAATCATGTATTCACCTCTGGTCTATCCCCCATGTCTTTTATTGACAGGAGTAGTAGGTAAACCACACTGGCTAGCTGCTTAACTGCCTTCTAGATAGGTTCATAATATGCTGGTCAATCTGTTTATTAGTATTTTCCTTACATCATCTTAGCTTAAAATGTCATTTATGGCCTACCTAATTGTGCCAGGGACTACTTGCTTAGTAAAGTTAGATGTAATGGCTGCTTTCTTCCCATTGCTTATATGGTGTTCATACCCATCAAATGTTAGTCTTGCATTGAACTGAAAATTTTACTTTGAAACATCAATATCCATAGGTTGCTCAGTGGCTTCTGTCATGTTTTGAAAAGTTTAGTTCTGATTTGCACTGCTTTGGGAAGCATGGGGACCCCCTTATGACAAGCGGTTCATTTAATTTTTTTAAGTTAGCTCATTGAGAGGATACTGCCAAGGATGATATGACAACCTTTCAGGAGTTACACCAGGAGGCAGTGTTCCCCCCTAATAATGGACAAGATGAAAGAGAGATCCACTAAATTCACCTTACTGGGATTAGAGAGAGATGTACACTACCAGTCTGTTACAGCACTTGAAAGTAAGGGCAGGACACTGACGCTAATGATTAGGATAACGAAGGGTGGGAATACTGTTGCCCTGTTAAGCTGGCTGAACTTTCCATAAAGAACAGTGGCTTGAGGCTGAAGCTAAACGAGGTCACTGACTAGCCATTTGAAATACCAAGACAAAAACATCACGGGATTCGAATCTCAAGGAAGGTGAGGGAAGATTTAGCCTTTTGGGATGAACTCCTTAAGGATTATAATGGAGATCACTTTGCCAGCAGAGTGGCCAGGTAAATGTAACATAGAAGTTTACATGGATGCTTCAAGGGTATGTGACGGGGAAGTGATATGATTCTGCTTGGCCACAACACTGACTACAGGAGAGATTCTGTGGGACATTGTATTTTGTAGCATGTTGATGTTGTCTCTGAAGTAGCTAATGACGGTTATATTTTAGTAATTGTTGCACTGCTGTATGGGCTAAAACTAAAAGGCACTAAATCAGCATTTTTCTGTCTGGCATTTAATACTGAAGCAGTTGAAGACCAAAGTTTTCCCTGCTGCCTGCTTTTTTCCTTGTGATTTGCTTTCGTAGCCAATAGCTTTATGCATTTATTAAATTTCTTGCCAGTAGCATAGCTTGAGTGTGGCAAAGGTGGCAACTGCACTGGGCTATCCAATCCTGCATACCAGCTTTTAAAAGTCAAAATTACATTTGCAGTCGATCCCAAGTGTTGTAGCATTCCCAGTGTAGTCTAAATTGTAGCAACTTGTAGGTTGGTACAGTTTTAAAAGAAAAAAAAATGTTTTTGTTTTTTTCCCCAAAGTAAAATTCAGGGATAGGGCACAGAAATAGTAAATGACTGACTCCTACATTTTAGGAGACTTTGGTACCTAATCATGGACTTTATTTTTAATTGCCTCTTAGCTGAAGAGTTTTGGAGGTGGGATGCAGAAACAATACCTGGTAGACTGGTTGGCAACTGCATTTCAGGAGCACTAGCTAACAGACTGAGGATTTCCCCTGTCCGTACCAGTTGAGTTTTACCTGGTAAAAGAATGCTAATTTAGCATATAATCTTTCAGTTATGATAGCAATATCACATTTGTATCAAAAACCTCTGTTTCAACCGCTGCTAAACAGGCTACTCAGCAACCAAAAGGCAGGCTGTCCCAAAATGCCCACAGGATGATGAATTCTATATGAGTTTTCAAGCAAGGAATGCAAAAATGTCTGGGCTATTCTGTGATTAGTTTTAAAAGCATCTGCACACTGTTGCAAATGTTGCAGGTTTATTTATAATAGTTCAAAACTAAAGCAGAACCATCATCATTCAAGTATTCGTAGTATTAGCGTTTAGGATTAGGAGCGTGCATTTAGACTTTTATTATACAGCTCATGTGTCTTATGATGGCCTCTACGTAGATAAGATGAGAAAAAGTTAAGTGAAATAATAAGTGAAAATTTGCATGCTATCAAGTCGAGCAATTGTAATTAAACACTTTGAGTATTCTATTACATATGAGAGTTTAAGAGACATTAGTTATGTTTTATTGATTCAGTTAGTGATGATGGTACAACTTGGAACCAGGACAACTTATTACAAATCAGAGACCTCTCGGCCGGCAGATAAAATTAAATGCTGGGCATCTACCTGGTTTAAACTGATCAAGCATGTTAAAACCATGTAACAATAAATTACATTTTTACATATATTTTCCACTTAAGCTTTTTAAAATACTATATTACTGATACTTGTATATTGCCCATGCAAAACACCTTTTTAAGTTTTGTCACTGTGTCTTTAACTGTAAAAAATTTAATTTACTTGGTCACCTAATCTCTTTTTAAATAATTCTTATGGAATTTTTGATAAATTCCTGTTAAAGATGAAGAACTGGGGGAGGAGAGAAGAGGCTTTGTTAGCCTGTCATTGGGCTTTTTTTGCCTATTAATTTTAAGAGCTGGGAAGGTAGGGCAGCTGTACAGACATCAGCACCACATGCCAGAGATGCAAGCTATGCTTCTATTTCTTGCATTTGCCCAGGAGGCAGATTAGCAGCAGACAGCAGTTTTATAGACTGTATGGATGACTGGCAGAAGTATTCAGCTTGGCTGATCAAACAGTGCTGGGCTCCAAGTTGTTAGAACACCTACAATAGAGTCTACTGGTGGTGCTTAGCTTGGTGTTTCAAAAACAAGGTTTGGTAGTTTCACCACAGAGCAAGTTTTGGAATGATTGTTGAAAGATGGGCCCCCATTCAAGTTCACTGATTTGATCAGAGACCATAAGTAGGGACTAGCTGTTGACCATTCTTTTGCGTGGAAGTTCCATGATATTTACATGAAGTATGATCTCATGTTCCCTTGGTCACACTAGTAGTTTTCCTATTCTGTGGAGCCGTTAGATTAAGCAACATTTCAGGATGCATATGACAGCCCTTAGAATAATCAACCTTTTAGAATGTTTGTGCAAGGGTGCATTAGACTATTTTCTTAGGGAGACAGTCGGTTCAAATAAATAGGTAATAAACTGATTGAAAGCATCTAAAACAGATTGGCTAAGGGAAGGGTAGCAGCAGGTGCTGCAAAAAGCAGACACTGGGCTAACCAGCCTTGTCAGGTGAGCACCTACACACTGAAGGTTGCATAGTCATATGCATGATAGTGAACCAGTGTTTGCAATAAGCTGGGAGGGGGGTGAGAGACCAGTAAAGTTTGCAGTGCTGCTAAGAGGCGGGTTAACCCATATGGACACTGACCTAACCCTGCTTTCAGTTCCTTGTTTTAGGACAGTAAGGGGCTCAGATTTAGAAAGGTATTCGATCTTGACAGACATTAAATCATTAATGCCTAGAGCACGGTTTGTTTTATCTGTCCATTTAACATCCATAGCTCCTTATGATGTCAAGATTTTTTTGGGGGGTGCTGGCTTCTTTATTATAGTGACTCACCAATTAATAATTAGCAACATATAAAACAGCAAGGTGGAAGTAACAAAATGATACTGGTATTGTCAATCTAGGATATCCCGAAGTGAAAGTAGTAATCACTGTCACTTGCATATTTGCATTCATGTTTTCATACTTAGAACTACATGTTAAAGGTCATCACTTATATATCGTGATGGGAAACAGAAAATGACATTCATTGTCTATACTAGGGATTTTACTACTTGTTTGCTAGTAATTATAAAGATATTAAACATTTCTATATGTATATTAATATTTCTAAAATAGCATCTTGCAAAATATTGTATAAATTAGAGGAACCCTTAGATGATGATGGAAACAGTCCCTGATATTTGTGCTGTAAGGTACACATCTTGATTTGTTAATTTTACCAATAATCATAATGTTCATATTTCTGTAAGTACCTCTGTATGCAAAGATCCAAGAAGGAATTTCTTGTTGCCATGTGAAAGTTTGTCTGGCTGAACAAAAGTGCCCTGAAAGCATGTCTAGCTTTGTACAGTTTCCAAGACCCTTAACGTTGTTTGTGAAGTGTTAGTGAAGAATATGATTCAGGGTGTATCTATATTTATTATAGTATTGGGATAACGATTGTGAATGCACTGATTTCTGTCATGCTATAGAAGACATTTTACTGAGGTGCTTACAAGACATTTAAGTTTCTGGCTTATGCTTTTTTCTTTGCTTTTTCAGTAAAAGCTGTGGAATGTAAGGCTATGGTTAGGCTGTTGAAATTGTAGCATTTCATGACTCTGGCATATTAATGAGTTAAGTGAGCTGGTAGATGGTCATCGAGGATGTTCCTGCCCTACATTAGATTAAACATAAAATTAGGTATTGTAAGTGGGAAAAAATGCTCTGTTTATAAAATTAGTTTATGATTAGGAGCATACATACTTATAATTCTAACAGGACATGGTAAGGATTAGTGGGAGGAACAGATGGGTAGTGGGAGATAGTAATGAAGTCGGCCAAGTAAAATAAAACAGGGTGTCATGGCAGTTGAGGAACATACTGCAGGTGGTGTAGATATTTGATTGTATCCTGGTTGGTGAACATTCTATGGCAAGTTTTTTGTATGTTCCACCAATGTCAGGGTACAGGATGTATACCCCTGGAGAAATATGCTTAGTATGGATAGATTTTTCTTAGTCTCTCTTGGTGGGCAATTCCAGTTAATAATAGAAGAAGACTGATTACAAGCACTGTTTTGAAAAGGTGCACCAGGATGGAGAAACCCAACAGAGGTATCAGGTGCATGTTTCAGTCAGGACGATACAGAAGAATAATGCTGAAACTGGTATAAGTAGAATTTTTCCTCAGGTTACACTGAGGGAGCAAACTCCTTGGCTCCCACAACCTTAAACAGATATAGCAGAAATCAAAACTAATGAGATAAAAAGGTGATGACACAAAGTTACATCTAGACTCATTTAAGGAGCCTAGCTAATTCACTATCCTTGTAGATAGAGAACGTGGCTGAGAATACTGAAGCTCTGAAGTATAAGATGGGATGCAAATAAATTATTCCATGTTTATTTAAATTTTCCATGTATTGACACTGTTTAAATGCATTTTTATACTAATGTTCATTGAGAATTGACTGCTCTAAGTAAAGTTAATGATTTGCTATACATGCTGATAAGCATCTGTCTATATTCTGCACTAGGGTGCTTATGTATTTAAGTGGAAGAGAGCTTGTTGCCCTTCAGACATCTTCCCTGCCTTTACCGTAATGTCAGAACTGAAAATTTAGTATTCAAGGATGTCGCTATGCTACCCGATCGAACAATTAGGTTAGTAAGTACCTAAACATTGAACTGGTAATATCAAAAAATTAAAACAGCAAACGGCCAATTTAACGTAGGGAATGAATTCCCTCAGCAGCAAAAAAAAAAAAATTAAACCAAAATGAAGTGGGGGGCTTCACCCACCACACCCCCTCAACTAAATATACCAACTCTGAGATCACTCTACAGTGAGGAAAGGGGCAAAATCCGCATAACAGCTAAGATAATTCTTTCCTTGTGTAAAATTGTCCATTTGCATTTTTTTTGCTTTCGCTATTACCAGATCGACATTTAGGTATTCGCTAACCTAAATGTTCCATCAGGTAATAGGAGCTCTTCAAGGACAACTTCACATTTGCATAATGTAGCCAAGAAAACTGATCAGAACTTTTAAATCTAGAGGCAAATGTGACTGCTTTTGTAACTGACACCTCTGACAAGTTTCTGACATAATTTGTATTTGGAACATACCTAAAAATTGAGTTTACTTAATTGCTTAGCCATTCAGATCAGGTGATTGTAAACCATCTTGCTTTGTGGGGAGAATCAACTCATCCCGCTTAACTTTTTTCCTCTTCCCAATGCATCTTTGATAAATTCCTTCATATCTTTTTATAATTATCATCCACAACATCTCCTGTGGATAAAACTATGCCTGACCTATATATAAAACCAACGTGACTAGAAACATGATAAATGCTTGTCTCTTACTCTCTAAATCCACAATCAAGAGCTTACATCTGCTCAGTTTGTGTTATATTTTGTTTAGTCTTTTCCCACACATCCTTTACTGCCATAACAGAATCATTTTAATCCATACATCTAAACACATCATCTTGTCATGTAAGGCTGACATATATAACTCAAGCTCTTGAGTCTGAGAAGGTTTGCGAATCAGATCTATATGGATTTCACAAAGTCCAATCACCCTCTTCATGGAATTTTTCTATGGGGGAAAAATGCACCTTTTTATCCCTTTGAAATAATAGGTTGATCAAGGTCATGAAGCCTGATAAAGGTGGTGGAACAGTCATTTAGACAGCATTGACTTTGTGGGCAAAATATTTTCGTTACTCCAGGGCCTAAACACTTATTTGCAAGTGTCCCATAATGAAGTCAATATTTCATACTGGAGAATTGACTTACAATTACAAGATATGCTTCTACAGGGTTGATTTTGGAGGATCTCTACAACTTTTTTTTTAATAATCCCAAACCCTTGATTCCAATCATTTTCTGGACACCAAAAGTGCATAAAAGTGTCATAGACCTGCCCTTGAGACCTATTGTTGTGGCACAGCATTTAAAAACCTATCCACTCACTGTGTATGTTGATCGTATGTTAAAACCTATTTTTGTCTAATACCCCACACTTGCTAAGGGACTCGTGGGATTTCCTTAGTAGATTCAGCAGTTTACGTGGTAGTGAACACATGGGTTTTCTCACAATAGATATCATTAACCACTACACCTGTATACCACTAGACCTTGGTTTGGATTACAGTATCCCTTCTTGACAAGTGAGGATATTCATATTTTGACTGACTTCATGGATCTCATCTTGGACAACAACTTCTTATTGTTCAAAGGGGAATTTTATAATCAGAGTTGAGGTGTGGCCATGGGTACCACATTTGCATCTACTTTTGCCAAATCAGTGCTGTACCAATGGGAAACCCAGTTTGTATTTAACAACAATCCATTTTTTCCATAGTTGTCAACTATATCTTTGTTACCTTGATATATATATATATATATATATATATATATATATATATATATATATATATATATATATATATATATATATAATTATGGAATGGGCCACTGGACATGGTAGATCAATTTGTGGAGCACTTGAACTTGGCTACCGATTTTTGTGGTTCACTCACACATATAACGTGAATAATGTCAACTATTTAGACATCATCATTCAGTGTAAGGAAGGTGAATTTACCTCAAATATTTATCACAAACCTACTTTCATTAATTCTTATATCCATTATAACAGTTTTCACCCCACAAGCAAAAAGCAGGCTTGGTGAAAGGTCAAATGGTCAGGCTGTCATGTATGATCTTGGATGATAAACTTTTGTTTCCATGAGATCAAACATTTAAGAATGATGTTCTTGGACTGTGGGTACTGCAGTATGGTTTTGGACAAGGTGATCAAAAAGGTCACTCAGTTTAGGACCTCCAAGTTTCAATCCATACTGGGTAATCCCTTGCATGACCCCTGGAGAAGCCACGTTCCCTACCTGGGAGAGGGCATTTGTGTTAAAATGTCAAGGACATTCCCAAACTGTTTCAAGGATTATACATAACTAGAACATCTTTAAAAGTAACACTGACATTTTCAGAAAATTGGGGGAGCAACCCCTTTTGATCTTCAAACTGGACACAACATTAAAACTCTATTAGGAAGACCAACACCTTTGCACAGTGCACTTTATGGTAACAGCAAGGGCACCACCAAATGTGGAAGCTGCACCTATTGCTCTTATATTCTGGAAGGAAATTGTATCATTTTGGACAACAGTCTGAAGGACAAGTCCAGTGGCAAATGCAACACAAGTAGAATAGTTTATCTTGCCAAATCTACCCTACTTCCTCACCTAACCTCACCTACCTGCTCCCAAGTGGCGCCATCTTTAATCCTATAGTTACCCCAGGCTGCTGTGCGTTCCTGCCTTCGGTGTTCCCACCTGTGTAAGTAGCATTATTGCTGTATTTTTCCTTGTTGAAATCTCACTTTAATATGTGTAACTGCTTCTGTTTTAATACAAGATGCACTGTCTTATTGTAAAGGATGTGCTATCCGCTCTATCTCTAGTGGTTACTACAGTTTACTGCCTTTTGCCACGTGAATCTGCTGCGTGTTGATTATTAAATAATGAAGACATGCTGTTAGCGTGCAAATGATCACTGTTTAATTACCTATACAAGAAGGTCAGGGTAGCATTCTAACACTGAGCAAAGTACATCCAAGGGCTGTGTATTGCACTATCTTGGTCACGGTTATATTTGTAAAAGAATTATGGCTGATTAGTCTACCACTGTAGACCGAGTTCTTTTTCTAACACTCTAACACTGAGTAACTGCATCCAAGAACTGTTTAGCGATTTATCTAGGTTGCTGTCCTAATATTAAAAGGAATATAGCTGTTTTTTCTCCCACTGTAGACTGAGTACTTTTCAAAGGATTATAATTGCTTATTCTACCACTGTAGACTGCGTTTTGCTCTGGTTACTCAGTCTAAACATGCAAAAGAGGCTCCGACACTTAACTAATCTCATGAATACCGGATTTTGAGTAGCTCCGCTAGCTAGCCTCCATTTGTGTGAGTTACCGGACTTAAAGTTAGACTTTAAAGTCATATAAGGTCTCCCTGGGCCAACTCGCTAATAAAACTGAGTGTTTCACACTCTAAAAGGTAGCGGTATTTACATTAACATGGATAAACTGCGTTAGAGATTTGCTCTGTGATCTGGTCCACAACTATGTAAGATAAAATGGAGCGCTATATCTACATTTACTCCCTTGACAAGAACGCTGAACTTTTGTTTAGCATTCATGTGTTTATGGCCTTATTTAAACAGTAATACGCACCTAGGGGCTCTTTCCTTAACAAAAAAGCTCTAGCAGTAATTAGTGTATAAAAAAATTTAAGAAGTTTTTCAGTGAACATGCACACAAGCAGCTAACTTCCCTCTTTCAATCCTGGGCTTCTATAATCTGCACCATGCAACGAATGGTCGCCTAATGTATTTCTGCTACTGCACTATTCTAGCGGATGTGTAGAGTTGTTGTAAGCTGAATGCTAGACTTATGGTAGTGTATTCTCCTACTGCCTTACTTTATTGGTCTTTTAGAGTTGTTGTTAAGGTGAATGTTAGACCATTGGTCGTTTTGTACTCTTCAATCTGCTTATTTTAGTGGACCTGTATAGTTATTGATAAGTGCAATATTTGAACTCACTGTTTTGAAATCTCGCTAGTAACTGCATCTACCTTGCACATGCCTGCACTAACCTAATACGCATATTAAGTAAAATAACATGTTTTCCTGGCAAATGTGATTTTTTAAATGTATTGTCCTTACTATTACTTTGCTTATAGTGTGTGTTTTGTCCTACTGCTTACATCACCACTTTTTCTTCTCCCTTTCTGTACCCAGCACTACAACTAACTGACCTGTACTAGGTCTTGGGTTACCTACCCTGTCCAGGACTGTTGCCTCTTCCCCAAGCTAAGGAACATTGCCAAACCTCTTTGGGCATCCTTCCCCTAAAGGACACAAGAAAGTACGTTTTATTCTGACTGTTACCTAAAGATACAAATGTTATTTTCACCCCAGGTGCATCTTGTAAACCCCATAGCCAGGACAGCCAGCAGCCAAACCCTTCCCCCTCCCAACCAACAGAGTATAAACTCTTAAAGCCTCCTTTTACAACTCCTGTGTTAACCTACCTCAACATTTTAGAGCTGCAAGCCCTGCGAGTACCCTCAGTTGCAGTACAATCTTTGTCAACTAGGTGGCTCCCTCCTCCCAGGTCTTTTTCCCCTTGCAAACTCTTCTCCATTGTACATATTTCTCTCATACAACCATTATACTTTATATTTTGCTATCTGTTAGACCCATTCCTACCCCACTTCTTCCATATACTTCTCAACTGCACAACTCACTATCTCCTTTAAAACTTACCTTAACAATCAGCAATCCACTGATTGTTTTCCCTGCATTTTTGTTCTTCTCTGGCTCTTCCCGCTCCGTTCGCCCTTCGGCTCACTCCGCTCCCCTACCCTGCCCTCAATTTCCACCCGCCCCCACTAGTCCTAAACTTATACTACCCTAACCACTCCCCTGCTTAATTGGCCACTCCTACTAAACACTTTCATCCTATCACAACTCATCCCCTACACACCCATCCCCCTATTCCCAATTCTCGTACACTCAAACTCCTCTATCACCACACCCATATTTCTCTTAAGTTTACCTACTACCTAGGCACCATGTATCCACCAACTCCCTCCTCATCTCCAAAACTTAAACCTTTGTACTACCTCATACCCCCACTCATAATACTTTATCTCCTCACTGTCTATGAATTCCACTACCTGCCTAATTCTCAACACTCTACATCAAATACAACAATCTACATCCAAACACACACCCATCCCTCAATACAACCCCACCTCCACACCTACAGCACTACTCCAAAACCTCTCCATCCTATACTACCTACATACTTAAACCCAAGGACTAAGAACTATTACCAACTCCTACTAAAGTTCACCAAACTCATAAAGAGTTTACCTAACCTCATAGCCGATGGTGACATCCATCCTAACCCTGGCCCAAGCTCACCAACTACCACTAACCCCATACATAGAACTCCTACCAACATAAGAAGCTCACATAATGCCCCTAAATCATTTCTAGTCTGTCACCTAAATATCAGAAGTATAAATAATAAACTCCACTACCTGCATGCACTCCTAGATATGCACTCACCTGATGTATTCTGCCTTACAAAAACCTGGCTTAAACCCACTATCCCTGACAATGAAATATTACCCCCGACTACAATATAATAAGACTTGACCGTAAAGGTAGAAAAGGAGGCAGAGTAGCCATCCTATATAAATCCTCTCTAGAGTTATCTACAATTAGCACCCCACTTGACCTAATAACTACCAACACCGAAACAATAATCTCAAGAATTCAACTTAACAAAAATAAATCTATAAACATAGTATGTAGTTATATTCCTCCATGCAATAACATAAACACCTTAGAAAGCATCCTCCAATGGTTATCCTCCACCCACCCCCAAGAAACAATCATACTTGGGGACTTCAGCATCGACTGGACAACTTGTTCAGCACACTTCCCAACCACCCATATTAACTTGCATAGTTTCTCCCAAACTATTACTACCCCCACCAGAATCAACAAACCCAACAAAAAGGAAAGCATCATAGACTGGATCTTAATAAATAACAAACCTCAGCTTTACAAAGCAGGCACCCTACCTGAGGACATGAGCTACCACCTCCTAACCTACATAATTAGGAAAAGAGATGACATACCCCACCAAACCACCTTTAAAACCCTCAGGTACACAAAGAACTTTAACCTAAATAGCTTACAAGCTGATCTAAGCTTATGCAGATGGGCCAATCTTAAAACACTTCCCCTTGACCAAGCAGTTTCAGAATTCAACGCCACATTCCTAGCCATCTTAGACAGGTATGCTCAAATCAGAATCAGAACCAAAAACAAAATAGCACCATGGCTAACCAATACTACTAGACAAAAACTTACTACTAGAAATAGAGCATGGACCTCATGGAGAGCCACCAAATCCCCACAAGCCCACATAACATTCAAACAGATAAGAAATTAAGCTAAAAGATCTATTGTGTTAGACAAGCAAAACTACTATTTCAATTTACAGCAGAAGCACCAAAATCAGCCTCAAAGAGTCTGGTCAGGTCTGAATAAGCTGCTCCACCCAGGTAAATCTTCTACCCCCACCCCCTCATCTACCTTACAACTATCCCCTGAATCGGTAGCAAATACCTTTAACACTTTTTTCACTGAAACCGTCAAGTCCCTAGCCAATAATCTGTCTCCCTCCTTTTCTCCTACAATCTCACCTACTCATATGAACCCCCCACCCTTAAAATTTGACCCTATCCCCACAGACTATATCAAAGCTTTACTTAAGAAATTAAAACCTACCACCCTTGCAGCTGACCTACTTCCCACTGAATTCCTACAAAGGTCCGCTGATGTAATAGCTTACCCTATCTCCATCTTAATCAATTGTACTATACAAGAATCCTACATCCCCTCATTACAGACCTTTTGCCATACTATCTCCCTTAGCCAAAATAATGGAGAAATGCATACAGAAGCAACTATTAGCCCACCTTACTCACAATTCCCTCCTAGCCTCAACCCAACATAGTTTCAGATCAGCTCACAGTACAACCACTGCCCTTCTCTCCTTCTCTCACACAATAAATCACAACCGTAATCAAAACCTGCTCTCCTCTGCCCTCTTCCTCAGTCTATCAAAAGCATTCAACATGGTAAATCACAACTTACTCTTAGACTCTCTCAAATCACTGTCCATCGATAACCCAGTATGTAACTGGTTCCACTCTTACCTGAATGGTCAACAGCAAACTGTCTTGTGGAAAGATAATCTATCCCCCCTTCTACCTGTCACCCTTGGAGTACCCCAAGGTTCTATTCTGGGTCCCCTTCTTTTCTCTATATTTATCAATGATCTGCCCAAAGTTATACCACAGGCAACTTCCATACAGTATGCAGATGATTCTACACTAATCTGCACTGCCTCTACTCCCACAGAATTACAATCCCTAAGCCAGACCACCTTCAACAAAGTAGAGAACTGGCTTAATAACTGTCTTCTCCTATTGAACCCAAACAAAACCAAACTACTACTTTTCTCCCCCACACTTAAGCTAACACCACCAATAATAACAGTCTCTTCTAACAATGGCACCATAATTTCTCCTGAGCCAAACACTAAACTACTAGGTATAATCATTGATGATAATCTGAATTATAATGCCCATGTAGACAAAACCATAAAAACAGTAAATAAAAAAATAGGCTCCATGTATAGGATAAAGAAATTTCTAACCCCAAGTACCAGAACTGCCATAGCTCGGACACATCTTCTGTCTTCCCTTCTCTATGCCTCACCCATCCTCACTAATCTATCTAAATCAAACCTCAACAAAATCACCATCTGCTATAACAATATAGCAAGATTTGCCACAGGCTCCACATACAGAACCCACCATTGTCATAATCTTCACAAATTAGGCTGGCTAGAACTACCCAATCAAATATACTATAACCAACTCAGTTATTCATAAAATCCTCTACCAACCTACAAATACCCCGATTCTAACTACAATTATTACCCCCTATAACAACCTAACATCCCTCCGCTTATCCAGCAGAATGCTAGTGCAAACGACCAAAGCCAACAACTCAGCTGGAGATTCATTATTCTGTAACTCTGCTGGAAAAAAATGGAATTCCCTTCCTCCAGAAGTAACCACTAACAGCTCCTTGCCTCAATTCAAAATATCTCTAAAGACACACTTGCACAGCGTCTGGCTATGTCCAAGTCTAAACCCCGACTAACCCAAAACACACCAAGAAACTATAAAACCAAACTTAGCTCACAAATGTGTTTACCCTCTTCTCCCACTATAACTTACTATTCTGCCCACACTAATTAAATTCCTTCTAACCTAAACTACCTTCTTTTATTCATCTTCCTTACTTTCTAACTGAAAAAACTTATCTTATAGACACACCTCTTTTAAAAGATTTCCCTGTAATATATACTGCATCAGCAACAATGCTTTTTTTATTTCCTATCTATATGTAACCTTTATATGATTTTTGTCTTTGACCTATTGTTAACTTTCTAGAGATCTTTGTAACCTGCATTTTTTAAATTGTTACTAAACTTTCGTAAATCGATTTTATTGTTAAATCTTAGATATCTTTGTAACCTACATTTTTAATTGTTACTAAATTTTTCGTAATGTGGAGCTTTTCTCCCCAGGCCTCCACTGAAAATGGATATGTATCCAGTCGGACTTTCCCGGTTAACAAATGTAAAATAAAATAATAAAATAAATAAAAATAAATGCACCTCTAGCACTGCATTCTATGTTGGAAAGACTGATCATATACTTAAAAGAAGAATTTATGAACATTTGTATAACATGCATACTAAAAACTTGAAAAAGGCTCTCTTTAAACATTCTCTCATATCCACAGTTCAACAAATTTGTCTTTGGAATTCTTGATACGGTCATTCCAGACCAAAAAAGCAGTGTCTGAGAAACATTTTTAGAGTTCCATAAGTTTTATTGGCAAGTCAGACGGGATGAAAGCTGCGTCCCTGGTATCAATGGATACATTTCAATACACCTAGTTTTAAAATTAAGAGCAGCCAAACTCTGAGTACAATTGTGTGGAGCAGTATTTTATTCTATTTTATCTGGGCACAGAATTGACAACACTATTACGTACAATATTTTTTAATCGAGAAAGTGGTAAAACATGAGTAATACATTTTTATATACCCAACTGGTACGTTTATTTGAATTTATATTTATTAATATAAACTTTTCAATTTGAATGTTATGTCTTTTCTATATAAATGTACCACAAATATTTTTACTTAGAGATCAAAGGAATAGCTCTACATGTCGTTGTTTTGAAACAGCAGCTATACCATCTATGTAAGCTTGAATTAAGATCCTTACAACTTTAAATTTAGCCTCCATTTTGTGAACTTCTCCTATTTAAACCCTCCGTAAATTTTGAATTTTGTCCTGATGAAGTCCAAAGTTATATTTGTTTAGTACAAAAGTGCTTAACATTTTTTATTTTTGTATTACAATTTTTATACTGGTGACTTATTAAAGCATTGTTTTACTTTGTAATTCCAATTGGTATTTGGAAGCTCCTACTTCTGGATTATGTTTGGTGTTTTTCAAGATGAAAGTTTTGAAAATGGAGAGAGGTTTCAAAAATAAGGTGTGTGTGGGATTTTGGATTCAAGCATTTAAAGAAAATAACCCCCATACAGAATATTATATGTAAAAGGTAGCAGAAAGCATTCAAAAAACTAAGCTAACACAGGAATGGAGAAAGGAGATTTTTACAAGTAGGGGTACAGAACATAAGCAAGAAGAGGCTGGAATCTATTGGGGAAATTAGCAAACAAAGTATAGTATGTTGAGCAAATCACTAGGGAAAGAAAGGTAGAGAGATGGGACCAAGAGGAATTTCGGCCTGCAGGTTAGAGACCAACTTTTCTACCAGAGATTGATAACAGAGCAGCAAGAAAGAAATAGGGGAGTGATAAAGGAAATACCAGCTCTGACCAAGTTTAGTGTAGAAGAGAAGCTTTTTTAAACAAAGGGATACTTAGTAGAGCATATAATATATTGTACGATAACTACAAGGAGGAGAAGAGTTTGCACTGGCAATTTTCAAAGGCACAGTAGGAGGACAGAGTGTTATGGTATTGGCTGCCAAAAAATCAATTACAACAAAATGGAAATAAAAAGCTAAGCCAGCCATAATTGAAGTATTCAATATTTTAAAGGTTGCAAAAGAACTGGAAGTGGGATCTTAAGAAAACATTAGGAACAAACTGAATAGAAATAGAATGTGTGGGAACAGTGTATGCTGAATAATCTTCAGGAAGAGGAGTGAAATTTATGGCAAAGCAGGCATCAAACTATTTATGTGATGGAGTGAAATTGTTAAAAAATTCAAGATGTATGTATATTGCATAGAAATAATGGCAATGCTATAGTTTATTACTGTATGTGTACATTTGTTATGTTTAAAAAATGTCATGCTTAATAAAGATGTTTAATAAAAATAAAACCTGATTAGTGGAAATAGAATTTATTTTAGCTACTGATTTTTGACACAAAAAATGAATACAGATGAAAATGAGCTATAATCTACCCTAGGTAATAAAATGAAAAAAAAAAATGGTTTAGTGTTTTGATCTGTGCTTTGTTTTTTTCACAAAATGTCTGTACATTCCATACTTTCTTCCAAGTACATGTTCAGTAGAAGGGTTAAGAGTTAAGTTTTCCTTTAATATTATCATGTAAACTTGTATTTTTTATTTAACTTTATGTTAATGTCTTACTCAGCTGTTCAAAAATGTGACATTCCACTTTACATTACTGGTATGGGTATTCAATTAATTACCAAAAATGAACTTGTGGTTACTAGCACTTTCATGATTAAAACAGATCTGTGAAAATAGAATTTACTCAGTCAAATTTTTGGGACAATTTAAATCACTTTAACGCAAACCAATAAAAATGATTTTTTGTATAATCCCAAAAGACTAATATTCCTGGGGCTGCAAGTGTTGATATTCAT